>NC_071391.1:38659180-38849997 GCF_022682495.2 Desmodus rotundus
TAGGGGGCGATGAGTCACCTCAGTGATTTGATGTTTTACAAAAAACTCTGCACAAGATGTGATACATGAGTGGGCACGTTGTCGTGCTGAAGCCACCAATCACCAGTTGCCCATAGCTGTGCCCTTCTGAATCTTCTGAATAGTTTCTGTGCAGGAATGTTCAAACTTAATGCAAAATTTGATGCAGATTCATTGTTCTAGTCTCTCAGTCATTTTGAATGTGACAGCCACACAGTACACATGCTCACTCAATGGCATCTACCACCCCCACTGACTAGTACAGTGAATTCATCATTGTTCATACATGTGCATTTCAGTCCACTCTCCTTGGCTGCCAGGTTACACAGATGTCACACAAACCATTCTTGTTATATTAACAATCGCTGGAGTTTTCCTGGACAGACACTGTAGTATCCTAACTTAGAGTGGCAATAATGCAGAAGGATTGAGAACAAGTACACTGGTATCAGCAAGTGATTCTAGTTCTGGTTCTATCACTTACTAACTGTGTGGCCTTGGAAAAGGTGCTAAAACTTCCTGAGCTTCATTTTTCTCATTGGGCAAGTGAGGATCCTAATAATGCCATTCTCATGCAGATACTGTGAAGATTCAATCATACAATTCATGCAAAGAATTTCACACAGTGCCTGGCACATAGCAAGCATTCAATCTATTACAAGCTATTAAGATTAATATAGCATTTTCTTAATTTTAGATGTGTAATTTTCTTTCTTTTAATGTTTCTGAAATCAGAACATGTCTTGTAATAAATATTCTCATGTATTATTTTTCTCCCCCCACCACACACACACCATTATTTCTAAATGCACGGCACACTTTGCAAATGACGGCATCTTAGAATCAAGGTCTGCATCCTCCTCTACACAGCCTTTAATATTTATCAACCTGAACTCCTTTGGGGAGAATAAGAAATGAAATCTGCTAAACCAAGCATGCAGCTACATTTGTTTCTTCCATACCCCATGAAGGATCCCATTCAGAATTTGGCAAACAGTATAGGCTACCAGTTACTCCACTCCTTTTGTGTGCCCGGTTGTGGTTCCATATTAAGTGGCTGCACATACATCATCTCATTTAATGCCCATGTCAGCCACGTGAGGGCAGCATTATAATCCCCATCTGGACACTGAGGCTCAGCGTGTCTAAGAAGCTGGCACAAAAGCATGTAGCTAGAAAATAGTGCATCCAGTTTATAAACCAGGTCTATTTGACTTCATTGCCCAGGCTATTTCCCAGGATGCTATTAGAAAGGTGGGAATTAGAGCTCTTCTAACTTCCAGGTTATTAACTCCCAGGCTGAGGTCTCATAAGTGGCTTTCAACAAACAGTGGTTCTCTGGGGGCTGGAGAGAGGTATGTGGGGAAAGGGACTGGTGCAGGCTCCAGTGTCCCATCATACATCAACCTTTTATATACCCCCTGAAGGGCACACATGCACACATTCACACACATGTGTGTGTTCACACACCATGCACACATGCACAGATACACACACTTAGGGCAGCTGTCTGCGGGAAAGGCTGGGGGTGAGGGCAGGCCTCACTGGAGCGAGGAGACTGGCTGTTAGCCTGCCAAGACAGTGGCCACTACCTTGGCACAGTTCCATTCTAAACTGCAATTCTGGACTGTAGACCTCGTAAGCCGAGAACCAGGATTCTGTCAGTCCCCAGAGGACATGGACTCAGGAAACCTGAGTCAGACCGACACTCAAAGAGGACTGACGTCAAAACCAGTTGTCAGTATATTAATTTGCAGTGAGAGCTCTGAGTGACAAGTGGCCTGCGCACGTGGGCCTGACTGGGCTCTGTGTCCCTGCAGACAGCTTCTTACAAAGCAAATTGCGAGCCGGTGGCTTGGTGAGCATGGAGTCAGGGAAGGGTGACAGGAAGGCCTGATGCCAGGAAGGGTGGCCTGCAAGAGCACCAGACTCAGGGGCGGCCCTCGCCCTGCTCCCTTCCCCTGAACAAGCCCTGCCTCCTTTGCCTCTCTGGCTCCTAATGGGGGTTCCTGAGGCTGACCAGCCCTGCTTCTCCTGACAGTCCCCACCTTTCCCAGAGGTGACAGCCTCAATGCTGATGGCCTCTCTGAGCTCTGATCACCGATCAACCCCTAACATGCTGATCACGGCCCAGTCCCCACATCCAGTGTGCACTGCCCCTCCCCTTCTCGTCTGGAAGAGTAGGTGTAGGGCCCGCAACAACCAGAGCCTGCAGAACAGAGGAAGAGGTTTTCAGCCTATTTCCCACTGCTGCTACACTGCTGAGTGAGCCCAAATGCAAGTTCCCCTCACCCTGTCCCACCAGGGTGAGTCTCAGTAATTGTAGCTCCACCATCCTGAGCCTGCAAGGAAGTTCTCTTGCCCCAGACCTGACAAGGCAAACATAGAGAATAAGCCTTGAGGAAGGACCCCTTTAAGCCCAGTTCACAGATTCTGCGTTGCTTGTCCCAGAGGCTCCTCTCTCAACCCTCACCCCGTAGTCTGCCATATTCCTGCCAAGTATCCCAACCTCTCTCCAACCCAGAGCCCAACCTGAGGGACACCCACCACATCTCTGCAGCCACTCCCCCACAATGATCATACTCCCTGGGGCTCCCTCCCCATGGCTTCCTGGTGCAGCCTGAGATCCCTGAGAATGGGAAGTTCATCTGGATAATAAAAATAAGCATTAATAATAGCATCTATTATACACATATGAAATATATACCATATGCCAGGTACTCTGCTAAAATCTTTATATGTGTTAGAATCTCATTTAATCCACAAACAACCCCAAGAGATGGATGATGTTCATATTTCATGGATGAGGAAACCAAGAAGCCCAGAGTAGAATCCTCAGTGTCACCCAGCTAACAGGTGGCAGGGACAGGCCTTGATCTCAGACCTGACGCCAGAGTTCACGCTTATAAGTGCTACTCTATCTTGCCACCCATCCAGCAGTGACATCTCACCAGTGGCACTGTCAAGCGTCCCATGGTGGAAGGAATAGTAAGAGGCTTTATCTCTTCCATAATTTATTCAGAACAGCTAGGAAGCAAACAAAAACAGTTCTTGGGATAATGGGAGGTGCTATTTAGATGGGGTAATGAGTTTAACTCCATCAGCACCCCCATACTTTAATGTGGATTACTAAATTCTCTCTCTCTCTCTCTCTCTCTCTCTCTCTCTCTCTCTATATATATATATATATATATATATATATATATATACATATATGCATGCAAAAGCATTTTCAATCTCATTTCAGTCAAATTGTTACCTCCCTAAGGCCTTGCAACATGAAAATTCCTCCTTCAATATCCAGGGCTAGGACCACTCCCAGGTGAACCTGCCCACCCAGTTGTCCTCCTGGTACCAACATCTGTCTTCCCTAGGACTACCTTCTGTGGCCAGGACAGCTTTCACCAGACTGTGCCTCATGCCCTTGCTAGGGGCCCTATTCCAGGTCCCCCTGGCCCCCAGCCCAAGATGTGGGAGCCTTCTGCACCCACACTACCCTTTGTAGAGCTATCCCCATTCCACATGCAGAAAGCGCCTTCTTCCTCTTGGTTCATTGGCATCACATCCAAAAAGAGGAAAATTACAGTGAGAAAAAAATAAAGCTATGGTTTTAAGATTTCCTGGCATAATTCGAAGGAAGATTATACTAATTTTGGGGGGAAAATTCTTCATTTAAGGGGCATCATAAAAATTTTCCACGCCATTTAAACTTCTGTGATGATTTAAACCAGTGAATTTGTAAATATAGTAATAATAATAATAATTATTATTATTATTATTATACCATTTAAAAAGCAACATGAAATGTATTTAAGCAAATGCCTGGAAAGCTATTCAGAATGTCTTTGCATGGGTGCTTCCTCTCTTCCAATATCAACAGAAACTGATAATCATGGCTTTCTGAATAACTAGCATGAAAAGGAAATAGGCCTGAAAACCTTGTCCTAGGACTATAGTGTACACAGAAGGGAAACGGGAGGGACCACAATACGATGAGGAGGAGATGGCAGGTAGTTTCAACAAATACATATATATGTATTTTAATATTTTATTTTACTTATTATTAGAGAAAGGGAGGGAGAAAGAGAGAAAGAAAAACGTCCACGTGTGGCTGCCTCTTGTGCGCCCTCAACTAGGGAAGACAAGCCTCAGGCAGTTCCTAGTCTATGGGGAGTGACACACTGGCACCCGAGCAACTACCACGTGATGAAAGCACAGGGGGCCTTTGACGTACACAGGCAACAACTCTAGAGATCAACTGCCAATGCTGAGACTCAGTTGGGGAAGTCAGTGAACCCCTCTGTGCCTCCCTTTCCTCATTTAGACAGCGTGGAAAGTAATAATGAACTAAAGTGAGTAAATGTCCCAGAATAGTGCCTGCTATATGCTGTATGTTCTGGCCCTTATTGTTGTTGTTGTTATAATAGAGTGGCCACCAGTCTACTCCATACCCTCTCACCCACCGCCACCAAAGGCAAGGTTTGGGGAAGGCTTACTGAGCTGTGCTACCAAGGCTGGAGGACTTGGCCAAGTGAAGAAGGTGGAAGAGGAAATAGGGGTGAAGAAGAGGCTTATTAAAGTGTATGCTATATGTGAGGAAGTCTATCACAAGGATGTTGAATACTGAGATTTGGAGAGAGGAGTAGTAGCAGATAAGGCAGAGAGGTACAAAGGGGAATCTTTCTTTATCATGCTAAAGAGCTTGAGTGGTTTTGTTTGTGTGTTGGAAGCTGCTGAAGAGTTTTAAAGAGAGGAGCCACATAATCAGATTTGCAGCCTAGAAAAGAACTTTGCATGGGAGAGCCTAGAAGCAGGGTCAGCTGATACAAGAGTGACCAATTTCCCTCCTAAGAAATCATGAGGACTCAAGTGGCATGGATCAAGAGACGAAAGATATTTAGGATTTCCAGTCCAAGATAGTGAACTAAATATGTACGTTTTTTATCTCTGCTCCCTCCTGAAACCCTACTAAAGCAATAATAAATTATATTTTTAAAGTATAAAACCCAAAGACAAAAGAGAATGAAGAATCAATAGCAGGAGCTCCAGTAATGCAATCGGTTAGCGTGTGGTACTTATAAGAATCAATAGCAATAAATTTTTGGAAACTGAAAGCAAACAACTAGTTGGTAATTGCCAAGAAAACCCAAGGAAATTAGATTCTAGCCAGTTAATGAGCAAAACCGAGAAGTGCCTTATCTGCACCGCAGAAGCCTATAGGCCCAGGCCCAGGCAGCGTGGGGACTTCTGCAACCTCTGCAAGCGAGGGGGAGCAGGGCTCGGGTGGGAGGACTGAGTGCACGTCTATTTAGGGAGCAGTTAGAGAGTCAGGTCCAAGCTAAGTTTAGAATTTTCTAGTAGTCTCATTTTTAAAAAGTAAAAAGAAATGTCGCTATTTAGCCCAATATATCCTAAATATTATCGTTATAAAAAAATGTTAATGAGGTCTTTGACATTCTTATTTTTCAAAAACAATGTGTAGTTTTTATATTCACATCAATTTGGACACTAAGTTTTCATCAGAAACATTTGATTTATGTTTGGATTTCATAAAAGCTAGTTAAATGGACAACAGGGGGGGACTGACTGTGGGAGCTGGGGTTGGGAGGGGCAGGGAAGAGCAACAGGGGAAAATTGGGACAACTGTAATAAAACAACAGTAAAAGCAAAGATTTATGTACATCAAAAGAGAATAAATTTTTTTTAATCTACAGTTTAAAAAGTTCATTCAAATTGTTATGAAATTTGTGAAAGTTTCCCCAATATCAAATAGAATATACATTTTTAAAATAAGTCAATTAAAATTAAAAACTTAGTTCCTTATTTACACTAGCCATGTTTTAAGTGCTAAGCGCTTTTTGAGGCTAGAGGCTACTGTATTGAACAGCACAGGTTGTAGGATCTCTGGACTAAGGGACAAGTCCAGTTGAAACAAGAAACACCACACTAAAAACAGAGTGTTTGTCTACATATTGGATGTTGACACTCCAGCCTTCTTCTCCACATGGACTCCATTGATTGCTGTTAAGCCAGGCTCGGACCCTCCAACTAGGAGAAGTGAAGATTCTTCTCCAGGAAATCTGACCAGTCCAAGAGGAAGGCACAAACTGTGATAGCAAAGGATCCAACTAAACAATCTAGCAAAAGTACCTTATATTGAGGCCCAGGGTTGGTGAGGCCCAACCATGAACAGACAGACAGGGATCACCAAACAGGGAAGGAATGCCTCTTCCCCAGAGACAGATTAAAACAAATGGGAAAAGCAATTCAAGAGAAAGAGACTATGCAGGAAAAAGGAAACATCCAGATACTCACTGATAATTACCTTCAGAGGTAGGTGAAGATTTTGAATCCACTGAATTAAAACAGGAAGTTATTAAAAAGTAATATTCAGAAAACAAACAATAACACACACACAAAAAGAGCTCTTGGAAATTAACAGAAACCTGTGAGCAGAAAAAAAAGATTCAGTACAAGGGCTGTAAGAAAAAATTGAGTAAATCTCCCAGAAAATACAGCAAAAGGTAAGGGGATGGAAAATGAAAGATAGAAGATTTTAAAATTAGAGGGTTAGCTCAGAAGATCCAATAGGTAGAAAAATATATAGGAATTCTAGTATAAAGGAGAGAAAATGGTGGGGAGAGAAACATTTAAGAAAAAGTTCTTCTCAAGAAAATACCCTAGAGATTAAGGACATGAGTTTCAATAATGAAAGGGCCCATTGAGCACCCAGAACAATGAACAAAAATAGAGTCCCTGTAAAGCATAGAAGGGAAACTTCAGAGCCCTTGGACCAAATAAAATACCCTCAAAACTTGAAGAGAAGAGGGGGAAAAGATTATTTAAAAAATGAATCAAAATGTGATTGACATGAGACTTCTCACCAGTAACTTTAAAATCTAAAAAAAAAAAAAAAAAGGAAGAAAGAAAAAGCAATGCCATCAAAATACTGAGGGAAAACAATTTTCAACTTAGAATTCTCTACTAATTCAAAATACCAAATAAATGTGATAATTGGATAAAAACATTGAAAGATTTGCCAAGTTAAAAAAAAATCACTTCCCATGAACCCTTTCTCAGAAAGTTACTGGAGGATACGACACACCAAAATGAGGAAGTAAATGAAGACTTTCCTTTACATGAGATCGAGGAAACAGGGGGCATGATACAAGTGTAGCAGGCATTGAGGTCAGTAGGTCAGCTCCAAGTTGGTCAGAAGCTTCATAAGGAATTTGTTCAAGAAAATATTAATAATCTACCTTATACGTTTAAATATACTGAGAGAAAATTTAGACATCTGGAAAAAATGTTTAGGGGATGAATTAGTAGTGAGTACAAAGAACACCATGGGAAAGTATTAGTAGAAGGTAATTATAAATTCCACAAAGAACAGAGTTGTTCAAAAAAGGACAAGTGATAACTAAGCTGAAAATAAAATTTGGTCATAGTCATATACATACAAATCTTGGTCAAACTGAAGTTATCATATGAATAGAAAGGGAGAATGAGGGAGTTGCAGAAATGGGTGGTGTGTGCACAGGAGGAGACAAGAGTGAAAAACTAGGTGTCCAGCCACCATAGATGAAGTCAACAGATGAGCCTAAAAGTGAAGTACCAAGAAGTAATAGTATGAACATATAATTCAGAGCTGGAAGGAGAGGGGACTCCATGGGGTGGAATGACCTGGGGCAGGAACTGCAGTATTTTTGTAAAGAACTTGTAGAATGATCTGATTGTTTAAACTATGGTCACTTTTGGCTTTGTTAAAAAAATTAAAAATTTAAACAGGGAACTACTGAGGATTGACAGAATTGTCTCATTGCGGAGAGAAAAAAAGAAAAAGAAGGGTATTAGTCAGCTTCGACTGCCATAACAAACTATCATAGGCTGGGCAGCATAACCAATAGGAATTTAGTTTCCCAGTTCTGGAGACTGGAAATCCAAAACCAAGGTCCAGCAGGGTCAGTTCCTGGTGAGAGTTCTCTTCCTGGATTGCAGATAGCCAACCTGCTGCTGTTTCCTCACATGTCCTCTTCTTATAAAGCCACCGTCCTAACAGATTGCTACTCTTATAATCTCATTTAACCTAAAGATCCTATCTCCAAATGTTGTGGTATTGAAGGCTAGGGCTTTATCATTTGAATTGGACAGGGCAGGGGTTGGGGGAAGGGACACGATTCAGTCCATAGCAAGGAGTCGGGACTGATTGTGCATTTCTAGCTTGAACAACTGAATGAATAGGGATGTCACAACATAGATACACAGCCTAGGCAGGAGGGCAGGGAGCCAGTCAATTGGCAATGACAAGTTCCAGTTTAGGTTAAGTCTGCAGTAGCAGTGGGACAGCTAAGAGGAGCCATCCAGTTGATGAATGTACTTAAGAGTTCAGAGGTCAAGGTCTAGGTCAGAGCTAGAGACAGTCATTACAGTTAAAGCCACAGACTTTCTGGTAATGGAGTGGAGTAAAAGGGAAGGAAAGGCAAACACAGACCCCTAACAACCACCAAGGCTTAAGGGTCAATGGATTTCATGAAGAGAAGGAGACCCCAAGGAAGTTGAGGAAGTGATCAATAGTTTAATGCTCTAGAGAGACTCAAGGATGTAAGGATTGGAAATTGTCCACTTGTCTGATGGTGAGGAGGACACTGGCGGCCTTACCCAGACCAAGTTGGTGGAGTGATGGGGCAGACAGCACACTACCCTAAATTGAGGAGCAAATGGGAGACAGGTGGATGGGGCGTGAGTAGACGGTAGAGTGCTCTTTCCAGGTGTTTGGCTGTGAAGGAAAAGAGAGAGATACCATGAGCACAATGATTATGTGTTTAGAGGAAAAAACCATGACGGAGAAAAGATACAGAAGAGACAAGTAATAACTGAAAGTTGTGAGGCTATGGTAGCTATGAAAGGGGTGGGATACAAAGCCGTGGTGATGGGCTAAGTCTTAGGAAAAGCATCCTTCCATAGACACGGAAGAGAGTAGGAGCAAAGGGAGAAAGGGGGGGAAAGTAGGAGAAAAGGTTAAAATATAGAGGCTGGATCACCCCCCTAATTTAATCTCTTTTGAGTTACGCTCCCAGGAGTTGCTGAAGGAGAACACCTGGTCACCACACTGTGGTTTGTTTGGGCTCCTGCCCTATCCATCCTTCCCTTATCTTGCTCCTCCGAGTGCCAGCCTCTTGTCCTTTTCCTTTTCCCTGCCCTACTTGCCCGTCATCGACATGGTCTTTGCTGGGCCTCCACTGCCACTAATGAGCAGCCTCACTGCACAAAGGCAACTGAGGGGAACTGGGACGAAGATGTTGAGGTCCAAGTAGCCAATACACAGCTAATGAGCCCACCATGGGGCACAGAGGGAAACAGTTGAAGGCATAGCTGGATCATAGTTGTCCTTCAGAGAGATGCCCCTCTGGCAAGTAGAGATGACACTATCCCTTTCCTCAACATCTGCCTGACAGATTGAGGACATGGAAGAGTGCAAAGAAGGCCAGCCCACCAACATTTGAGTCCTTCGTCAGGGCCCTGGTCATTTGTGACCCTTGCAAATGAAATAAAAAATCCTCAGACCCATCCATAACCATAGACAGTGGCTGTACTTTTAGTGACTTTCATTGAGTGAGAAAACATAATTCCAAAGGCTCCTCTGAATCTACTACTGCCTTGAAGTATTTTCTTTTTTACAAGTGCATTTACATATTTGCAACATAAGTGAATACATAATTTCAAGACATACCTGTCTGTAAGCAATGTTGGCGAATGTGTGTGTCTGTGGAACTCTTTTCAGTAAATCTACTTTTTCCCAATCATCAGGGTCCAATTTCCTCTGGTAGGAAAATACTGATGCAGACTTTGGCAGGGTTTGAGGTGGGAGGAGTACTCTGCTGTGGCAGAGAAGTACCTTCATGAGGTCAAACCAGATATCAGCAAGATCATGGAAAGGAAACTCCTACATGGAGATTGCCACCCATGCCTGCAGGCACCAAAGAATAATATTTTAATAAGCACGTGATTCCCCACATCTAAATGAATGTGTCAAGATCACTGGAGTGAATAAATGTTTAAATTAGGAACTGTGTCAGTTATTATTTGTATCAAAGCTCTCTCTTCAGTCTTAAGAGAAGTGTTCTTGTCCCTCCATCCCCACCCACTCAATTTTGCAATCCATTATGTGCCAGCCTAGGTCTGTACACATCATATACGCAATCTCATTTAATCTTGACACCCTCATGGAGTAAGTGTTATTATCCTCTGTTTACAGATGGGAAAGCTGAGGATCAGAGAGGTCAATTGTGCTGCCCAAGCTCCCACAGCCAATAAATGATGGAGTTAGGATTCAAACTTAGATTCTTATGGCACAAATTCTCTTTTCACTACAGTACATAGTCTTTTTTTTTTTCCTCTGAAACTAGAGATTTTGTTGAGAGTTAAAGGAGAGGTAAGGGGTGGGTGGTAGTCATTCTTTAAGCTGGTTCCAGGCAGAAGGAACTCCTCCTAATGGCATTTCCATAATTAGAATGCATTTTTTCTGATAGTTATAATTCAGGCAATTGCAGCGACATTCAGCTGAAACCTGGCATGCAAGATGTTCATTTCTCCTAAAAGTTCACTTTTAATTGGTCCCAGTTCTTTCCAAGTCTGAAAGAAGTGTACACTGTGTACTTCTGATGTTTCCAATGTTGAAGTCTGACAGAAGTACTCAATCCCTGGAGTTCATTCTGAATTCCCTGGTAAGAGACAGGGAGGACTGAGTGCAAGAGGCAGACAAAGAGGAAAGTAGCAGGGTTGGGGGAAGCTTGTCACACAAGAGGACTGGCCCCAAAGGGACTCTAGAATCCAGAGTCCATTCTGTGAACCATATGGTGGAGGAAAATAGCCTGCAGAGGAGCTTGCACTCTCTCCCCATAGATCTCCAGGGACCCATAGGCTGTAACCATGATTCCCCACTTCATCAGTCTGAACAGTCCTTGAGGCTCCCATCATAATTACAGTGGATACCCTCAAGAGAAGCTGGACTGTGTCTGGTCACACAAAGCTCTTCAAGAATTCTCAAGTCTCTGGACTTAAGAAATAGCCCAAATCCTGAAGAGTTCTAGAGCTTGCATTAAATGAAGAGAGAAAACCAGGGAACCAGAATAGCGTGGTGGGGAGAACAGAGGATGAAGTAGGACCAGAAGATGCAGATATAAGTCTGCTGCTTGCTATCTTTGTAAATTCCTTGAGCCTCAATTTCCTGAGCCAAAAGAAATTGAGTTAATAATCACATCTAGTGAGGACTAGATGTGGCATTATATCTAGCCTTGTTCAAACTACTGTTTCTTACTATAGCAGACTAGATGTTCTGACAAACCCTCTGATTGCAAGATTAAGTATGAGAATAAGTGAATTATGAAGAAAGTAAAAAACTCTCAGAGGCCAAAAATTAGGTAAAGATGTTGGGAACCTGACAGAACACTAAAACCAACTTTTTCTTGGGGGCATTTGGCAAACCCAGGTGACCTTGAGCTTCAGTATTCATGGCCCAGAAGCTTATAGGAAACAAGAGACAAACTTCATGGCCCACCCAAAGTGGAAAGTCTAAACAGGAGAACCACCACCCCCTGCATAAAGCCAGGAACTCAAAGCACTGTGTCCTCAACGGGTAGAGTAGAAATAAAAATAAGACTCAAACCAAGAGTAGGGCAAACTATAAACATGACCAAACAGATTTAAAAAAAAACAAACAAAAAAGTATAATAATGGAAATTATAATGGATGTAACATGTTTAGCATACCTAATGAGAGCTTTCATCAACTCTAAGTCAAATCTGAAAAAAAAATACCCAAAATGCAGCACAGAAGTAAAAAAAAAATTGAATATATGAAAGAGAGGTTAAGAGATATGGAGACTAAAGTGAGAAGATCTAACAAACGTAACCAGTTTGAAAAGGAGAGGAGAGAGATAGAGAAAAGCATTATTTGAAGAGCTGATGGCTGAGACTTTTTCAAGACTTAACAGACATTAATCTTCAGATTCAGCAAATTTCAAGTGGAATAATTAACACAAAGTTCACTTCTACACATAGTGAATCTGCAAAACACCACAGGCAAAGAAAGGACCTTCAAAATAACTAGGGGAAAAAAGACAAACAAAAACCAAACAAACTGACAGGTGACTTTTCAATGAAAGCCAGGAGACAGTGGAATGGTATCTTCAGGTGCTGAGAAAAAAAGTAAATTGCACACCCAGCAAAAATGTCCATCAAGAATAGGGGCGGGGAAGGTAAAACTTCCAGACAAAAATTGAGACAGTTGTCAGCACAAGACCCTCACTGTGCCAGTTATCTACTTATTGTCTCTCAGCTCCAAATTTGTTCTTCTGTTCCCCAAAAGTGGAGATGGACCCTTTAAATACTTTTTCTTTGCCAGCTGGCATCACATTAAGTCTTGTCAATAAAGTACACTAGAAAGCTATTACAGAGTGGTTTTCCTGCGAGGTTCTTGACCTCTCAGCCCAGCTTCTCGAGTACCTGGCTCTTCCACAGCAGGGCGACCAGCCATGCCTACCAGCCAGCCGCTTCCCCCAGCAGCTCCCCAGGTGGTGTCATAGAGGAGTGCCTCTGGCAAGACAACTCCTGATGAACAACATTCCCTGGCAACCAAGAGGACAGATTTCCACAAGTTCCACCATTCTCTGCCGCTGAGTGAGCCACGGCCACACTCTGTCCAACAAGGTCTGCATCTCAGGGTGCTTATTCTCAGGCTTTCTAGAAGTGCTGGCTGCTCCCTATACCTGCTATCCCTATATTCCTTAAAGTTCTCTTTACTACTTATTACATAATCCCTTATTATTCCAATCCTCATTATAGTTAATAATTCTTTATTATAAATTTCCCCTGCCCAAGTGACTGTGTGGTCTCTCTCTTCTGATTGGACCTTGCCCAATATATTCATTAAAGGGCATATTTAATTCAGAAGAACTGAAATCACAAATAGAAGGTCTAAGATGCGATAAGGAATGATAACGAAAGAAATCAGTAAATATGGACAAATTTTAAATATACACATTCATTTCTTTCTTTCATCTCCCTAAATCTGGTGCCTTTAAAACAAATCTCCAAGAAATTGTCCCATTGGTCCTCCCCTTCTAGGCAAGACAGAATGGTGGCACAATGAAAGTATGAGCTTTGGAGTTGGACAGACCTCTTTAAGCCTGTTTCATCATCTGAAAACTGAGATAACAATGACTAAGTCACCCATGTGCCATGAGACTTAACTCAGATAATCTATTTGAATTGCATAGAACATGTTGTGCCTTCTTTCTTTTGAGAAATCATTTTGAAAAAATGATTTTCCCCCAGAGAGCATAGAGTTTTCTTTTCTCCATGCTCTTGAAAGGAATTCTCCAATGTCCTTTTCCTAATGGGTTTATTTCATTAGCCGATGTCTGCACAGAGCTCAGAAAAAGTAAGTGTTGAGCCAGCTCTTTCCACCATCTGGTTCTCTTCCCTACCTAATGGATTTCTAAATCTTAAATCTGAGCCCTGGATATTTGGCCCTTATGCTATAATCAGATCTGGGAGAGACCTACTGTCCTGAGCCAAGAGTGAAGTGGAAAGGCAAGGTAAATGCTTGCACATTCTTTAAGGATATTTGCTATGCTGTGAGTTTTAAGCCAGTCCACCTTTGCTGGCACTAGCGGAGCTATGCCATTATGTAACATACAGGGATGGCGGGGAAGAGAGGGAAGTTTGACATCAAGACTTCCCCAGATCCACAGAATAGTCTGGGTATCAACTAACTGTGCTCACCTGCCATATGATGAGTTTGAGTCTGGCTGGTTTGAATGGATGCCAACTAGACCCTGTACTATTCAGTCTTTTAGCTACTTGGTCATCACTCTTAGTGACATAAACAGCATTCTGTGGGCAAAGCCTACCATGAAGACTGGGGCGAAGCAAATGTAAAACTACAGGTGGCCTGTCTCCACTGGGAGCTCATCCAAAAAAGAGCAAGTGAACTCACAGTTTCACAATCTGTTCTCTAGTTGTCAAAAAGTTGTCTAGTGTCTCCTCCTCCCCAACCCAGGACTTTCGGCCTCTGGTGGGATATTTCCAGGGATGGGGAGGTCACATTCTCCAGGGAAGAGTCTCCTATGAGAGAAGAGCTGAGCATTAGAAAGTTGGGCTTGCAGCTGAAAATTTCCTTCCCTAAATAAAAGAGCATAGCATACAATGCCAACCTCCAAAGCAAACAGCAGGGTCAGTCTCTGAACTACAGATATTATATTCAAAAATAGATATGTGGGATGACTGGAGTGTCTCATGACTGGCCATTAGAGGGCAGTATTCAGTGAGTGATTCATGGCAGAAGTGAGTACTTCTCTATTCGCTTGAGTTGGGACACTCCACTGATGTCTTCTGAATTAAAAAGTCTCTGCCCAGCGACTCACTGGAGTGGCATCACAAGAACTCTAGTGGAGAGTGAGGACTTCCACCACCTCCCAGTAACAAAGAGGCCACCCCTAGGGTGTCAAAAGAGACTGAGTGAGGAATCTGCACTTCTACTTTCACCTGGCTGTAATAAGGCAGCAACCCTCATCCCCCACCAGAGCTTTGTCAGAGAAAACCAATTAAAAGAAAAGGTTTGAGTAAGATCCACGTCTCATAATATTATGCATACAAATACATCCACATTTCAAGTAACCTCTCTTATCATAACAAGAACCAGAAAAATCTCAAACTGTATGGAAAATAGAATCAAAAGATGCCAACCTCAAGATGAAAGAAATGTTAGAAGTATCTGACAAAGATCTTAAAGTAGTCAAGCTTTACATTTTTAAAAACGCTTCAATAAGCAATTACAAACATACTTGAAACAGTTGAAAAAATAAGAAAGCCTCAGGAAAGATATAGAAGATATAAAGGAGAAACAAGTGGAAATTTTAGAACTAAAAAAAATACAATAACAAAAAATAGAAAGCTCAGTGGATGACTTCAACAGCAGAATGGAGGAAACAAAGGAAAAAAGTCAGTGAACTGGAAGATAGAACAATAAAAATTACTCAATCTGAAAAACAGAGAGAAAATAGACTAAAAAAAAAGGAACAAAGTCTCAGGTGCCTATGAGATCATGACAAAACATCTAACATGCCTTCTACTGGAGTCCCAGAGGAAGAAGAAAAAGAGGGCAGATATCAAGTAGAATTCAAAGAAATAATAGCTGAAAAATTCCTCAATTTGGCAAAACACATAAGCCTACAGATTCAAAAAGCTAAGGGAATCCCAGACAAGATAAACCCAAAGAATTTGTCTAAATGCTTTGTCTGCATTGAAAAAAATTAGCACCCATTCATGATTTTAGAAAACTTCCTGGAAAATAAAAAGAAGGGAACTTTCTCCACTTAATAAAGAGCATCTACAAAAAGATTACAATAACATTATAGTGATGGAAAACTGAATGCTTTCCCCCTAAGATTGGGAACAAGTCAAGTGTGTTTATTCTCACCAATTTTATTTAACATAAGAGCATGAAATGTAGTGCTGGAAGACCCTGCCAGTGCAATAAAGCAAGAAAATAAAAGGCATACAGGAAAGAGAGGGAGAGACAGAGAGAGAGAGAGACAGAGAGAGAAAGAGAAAGAGAAAGAGAAAGAGAAAGGAAGGAAGGAAGGAAGGAAGGAAGGAAGGAAGGAAGGAAGGAAGGAATGAAGGAAGGAAGGAAGGGAGAAAGAAAGAGAAAAGGCAAGAAAGAAAGCAAGAAAGCAAGAAAGCAAAAGAAGAAAGAAAGAAAGAAAGAAAGAAAGAAAGAAAGAAAGAAAGAAAGAAAGAAAGAAAGAAAGAAAGAGAAAGAAAGAAAAAGAAAGAAAGAAAGGGAGAGAGAAAGAGGAAGGGAGAGAGGAAGGAAGGGAGGAAGAAAACTGTCCTTATTTGCAGATGACACGATTGTCTATGTAGAAAATTCCAAGACATCTACAATACAACTCCTAGCACTAGTAAGTGAGTTTAGCAAGGTTACAGAACACAAGATGACCATTAAAAAATCATTGTATTTCTATGTACTAGACTGAAGTCTCATATGTTATACAAAAATTAACTTAAAATGAATCATGCACATGAATGTAAAACATAAAAGTACAAAACTTTTGGGAAAAAACATAGGGGAAAATCTTGGGGATCTAGGGCTAAACAACAAGTTCTTAAGCTTAAAACCCAAAGTACACGCCACAAGAGTAAAACCTGGTAAGATGGACTTTGTCAACCTAAAAAAAAAAAAAAAACCAAGCCACAGACTGGGAGAAAATCTTTGCCAACCCCTTAATCAACAAAGGACTGTATTCAGAGCATATAGAGAACTCTCAAAACTCAACAGTATAAAAACAAACAACCCAATTAGACAATGGGCAAAAGAAATGAAGAAATATGTCACCTAAGAGAATATACAGATGGCAAATAAGTATATGAAAACATGTTCAATCAACATCACTGCTCACTACAGAAACACAAATTAAAGCCATCAAAATATATTACTGCACACTTATCAGAGTGGCTAAAGTAAACAATCATGGCAATACCAAATGTTGGTGAGGATGCAGAGAAACTGAATCATGGATGGAAAGGTAAAATGGTACAGCCACTCTGGTAGTTTCTTTTTAAAATATTTTTAACAGAGAGAAAGAAGGAGCTGCTACCCTTTGCTACAGCATGTATGGAACTGGAGAGCATTATGCTAAGTGAAATAAACCAGGCAGTGAGCGACAAATACTATATGATCTCACCTTTAATTGGAACATAATCAACAAAAGAAAAAAGCAAGCAAATATAACCAGAGGCATTGAAATTAAGAACAATCTAACAATAGCAAGAGGGGAGAGGGGAGGGTATAGTGGGGAGAAGGGTTTTCAGGAACTATTATAAAGGACACATGGACAAAACCAAGGGAGAGGGTGGAAGCAAGGGAGGGAGGTGGGTTTGGCTGGGGTTTGGGGGAGGGGTGGGAAGAAAATGCAGACAACTGTAATTGAACAACAATAGAGTAATTCATAAAAAATAAAATATTTTAAAATCATTTTTTATTTTCAATTACAATTACAATCTGGTAGTTTCTTTAAAAAGTCAACATTCAACCACCAGATAAGCAGTTTCCCTCCTCTATACTTACTCCAAAGAAATGACTTATATTCACACAAAAACCTATACATGGATATTCGTAGCAGCTTTATTCACAACAGCCAAAAACTGAAAACTTGGATGTCCTTTAATGTATGAACACTTAAGCAATCTGTGGTACATGTGTACTGTGGAATACTACAGTATTACTACGATGATAAAAAGAAATAAACTATTGATACACACAATGACTTGGATGGATCTCTATTGAATTATGCTGAGTAAAAATAAAATCCAAACCCAAAAGGTTACATACTATGTGATCTCACTTACATAACATCCTTAGAATGACAAAATTATGTAAATGAGTGTTTGCCACAGTTAAAGAGGAGATGGTGAAGGAGTGAGGCAACTGTGGTTGTAAAAGGAGAGCATGAGGGACCCTTGCGGCCACGGTCGCCATCTTCAGAAATCTGAGGGCTGTTGTGGAGAAAAGGAGATATGTTCTGTGTTATTCCCTGAGTAATGGCTGTTAGAAACTCAGGAAATAGCCTGAAGTTTCTAACAGCCTGAAAGAAACTACAGAAAAACATATTTTTTTCTAAAGTTTCACAGAGGTGGAATGGGTTGTCTAGGGCCATAACAAGCTCTCAAAGCTAATGGAGGTGTTAGGGCTGATGGTCCCTTGAAAGGAATGTTGGGCACTAGAATCTTAGATAACTCAACGACTTTCGGAAGAAGTGTTGAACCAGAGTAGAAAACTATGGGTCCTTAGAGCACTAATTCTGACTGTAAGAAGCCAGGCTAGACATCAGGCCTGGCAGGAAGGCAGGATTCACGGTCATGACCACCTTTACTGTCCAAGCCTGGAAACCTCTGGGGCCAAGCCCTTGTTTTCCTCAGACCCAGACACCATGTTGAAAACTCCTAAAGGATGAGGAAACCTCACCTGATGAGAGCCCAAGGAGCTCCCCCCAAGGACACAGCTACCTGGGTAGCAATAAAGTGTCCTGAGTAAAAGGCCTCTGTCATCCAAGTGTCATCAGTACAAAGCTCTCTGGAGCCCCTGCACACAGCATCAACAGACCAGCTAAAGCCAGCGAAGGTGACCCAAGCCTAGCCTGAACCATGCTGGCCCGAGCAGAGATGACCTTATAAACACACCTACAAGACACATGTGCTGCCCTGCCTGCCACGCCCTTCCAGCTGGTGTTTGTTTAAACCTGAAGTCAGCAAACATTCTCTATAAAGGGCTGATAGCAAGTATTTTAGACTTTGTGAGCCAAATAGTCTCTGTTGTTGCAAATACTCGATTCAGAGTTTATAGCATAAAAGCAGCCATTGAAGCAAATAAATGAACATGACTATGTTCCAATAAACCTTTATGTGCAAAAACATGTGGTGGGCCCATGAGTCACAGTTTGTCAATCCTGATATAAATTCATGACCATCTCAGCCAAACAGGCTGGATTTTCCCTGATTCTGAGTTACATTCATCAAAGAGCTCTTCCTCTCTCTGCCTGGCCAATTCTTCCAGGACTTTTGACCCTCTTGGGGCTGGTCAGGCCCAGAGAACCCATCCTTGGATATCTCCAATCTCCTCATTCCTGCCATTCCACTCCCTGCCTCTTCCTATATTCTTTAAGACACCACATACCTTGTGGTTGTCCAAAGTTTCCCTCCATGCCTTTACTCATGCTGTCCCTTCTGCCTGGGCTGCCCCTTCCCCTTTCCCTTCATCAGCTGTTTCTTCAACCTTTAAGAAGCAGCTCAGCCATATCAACCATATGATCTTCTAGAAGACCTTCTCTGTACCACCCCTGATCCCTCTGCACCTCAGGCTGAGCCAGAGCCCCTCCTTTCCAATCCCATAATACTCCATGATTTTCCTACTGTTTGAAAATTACTCATTTATTGGTCTCTAATTAGGTTGTGGGTTTTGGGAGGGGAAGAGTAGTTTCTTACTCATTTATGTGTCCCTAGTACCCAACTATGGCTCAGAGTAGGTATCCAGTAATGGCTGAGAGAACCAGCAGCTGGACAAATGAATCACCATGCATAGCCTTTTGCAGGGAGCCTCCATGCTCTGCATACACATTTCCTCATCTCCTCCTATGTTGCCCTGGAGCTTCCTACAACCATTTCCCTATGTCTGACTCTCATTTCCATCGCCACCCTGTCTGCATGGCTAATGTTTTCACACTCAGTCCTCTCCTTGGAGGATGAAGCCTGCCTTCTGCTTCCCCTTCTTCTCTGGACTTCAGGAAAACCACACAACACCGCCACTGTAGCAACTCCTCAGAGGTGAGCATTTCAATAGCAGGCAGGATCAGGGGTTAGAGGTGTTTTATACCTTGGAATAAATAGGAACTTTTCAAACCTGAGAGCATCATCACCATTAGAAGATGCCCTGTTATCTAATAACCAGTGGAGAGTGTGGGTGCAAAAAGGTTGGCAATGTAAGAAGAGAGAAAACTGCGCTGGCCGGGCTACTCAGTTATAGTGTTCTGATACGTTAAGGTTGTGGGTTCAATCCCCAGTCAGGGCACATACAAGAAGCAACCAAGGAATGCATAAATGAGTAGAACAACAAACTGATGCTTCTCTCATTCTGTCTCTCTCTCTCTAAAAAATCAATTAAAAGAAGAAGAAAAAGAAAGACAGAAAACACAAGGCCAGATCCCAGCCACAGAAGCAGTTTTTAGGGGGTAGTGGGAAGAGAAAAAAATGGTGAGTTTTAGCCAGCAGGAAAGCAGAAGACTCTGCCTTCGCCAGCTGCTCATAGCTGTTCACACTCAAGCCACACATTTGTACATTCATCCCTGACCAGTCCTTAAAATTTCCCAAACCCAGATGGGGAGAAAGTTGGGAGTCTCAGGTTTGTTAGACGGCATTGCCCGGGAGAGCTCTGGACCCCCAGACCTCCATGTTCTCATAGACTCCTCAACTCCCCCGAGATCCTACTGTGTTGACCCAGGCTACAGACTGGGCTTCTCTCTCCGTTTCCCTCCCAGCATGTCAGTTCTCTACTGGGACTGCCTGTGCCCTGAGCCCAGCCTCCAAGGTTATAGTATGGCTCCTGACCTAGCGCTTGCCGTCATTTCTCTGGGGTCTAGGGACCTCCTCCTGTACCCTCTGCCATTACCACCCACCTGACAATAGCTATACCAACACACAGGAGGGGCTCGTCACATGTCCGTTCTGATCCTCTCTGATTCTCACCTCTTCCAAGAGCAGCGCCTGAGTCCAAGTGCTTGGGGCCCCTGAGTGCCCAAAGAAGCAGCTTCTATTCCTCTCCCATGAGCTGTCTCCTCTAGAAGAATGTTCTCCCTCTCCCCTCCTGGGGCTCCGAGTTTCCTGGACCATAACCCAGACTTGTGCAGCATCAGTTTTGGCAGGGTTTCATCAATTAATCTTTCATCTACATTGATCCACTGAAAAATGACTTCCTCATTACCCATCTTGCAGAGTTTCTACTTGGCAGTCTGAATGGCAAAGCACCCGCCAAACTCCAATGCTCTCTGCTGCAGTGAGAGAGCCAGGGCTTTCGAATCAGACAGACCTGAGGGAGAGGCCCAGCTCTGCCACTCTCCAGCTGAGGGACCTCGGGTGAGTCCCTTGGTCTCTCTGAACCTTAGTTTCCCCACTTGTAAAACAGGTTAAAAGACTTCCTGTTGAGGAAGGTCAAGGAGAAGACATGACCACTGGTTTGATCCAAAGTTGGACCCAGGCAACTGGAGGTTCTCCACCCCCTTCCCGCTGCTTGGAATGTACTCCCGGCTTGCCTTCCCTGTGCAGAAGCTGCCCAAGGATACAGCCTTGAGATAGTAACGTGAGGATGAAACCATCTAGACTGGGTACATGACTGAACCTAGTTAAGTGCCCCTGGGAGCGTGATTTAACCCAGTTAGGGCCTTTAGATAAACTTTTAAGATTTGACAGGCAGGTGCAGAAAACTACTCATCTTGAGGTGACCCAAGACAAACCTCGGAAGTAAGTTCCCTTGTTTATTAAATGTGCCACCTACCAATCTGAAATGGTTTGCCTCTTTCTTTGGGGTTATTGAGAAGACAGAATAATGCAGTTCATCTGAGATTTTACAAACTGCCTATTTTCATTATGATTGTTTTTCACTGGTTCGCAGGCAGACTGAGGCTGACCTTCAGTTTCTAGGCCTCAGAGAGGCAAGGTTAACGGCACAGGCTTGAGGAGTGTCCCTGAATGCGTCCCATCACTCCACTGACCAAAGTCACAGCTTACCTTGCAAGGCAAGAGCCCAGATGTAATGGAGGCTCGAAGTTGAAAACCAAGAAATGGGGTCTTAATTCAGTTGCAGAAATAGAGACAGGGTGGTGTAACCAAAAGCTCACTGATGACCCCGACTCCAGCTGGCCTGATTTCTGGGAATGGCTGCTTGGTGCCATCTCAGAAGTTCAGGCTGCAGCTTTCCCCATGGTGTGGGGGGGGGCAGGGGAGCTGGAGGGGCAGGGGGGGGCGCATGTGCATAGAAGCCATGTGGAACCCTGGCTTCCTTTTCCCAAGCGCAAAGGAAAAGGGGTTGAAACCCCACAGCACATAAGTCACTGTGGGCCCAGCCCCTCTTTTCTCCTTCCTCTTCCCCTCACGTCCTAGTGATCGGGATGGACACGGCTATGGTGTCAGGTACATGGCGTCAAGTCCTACCTCCAGCCCCTGCTCGTCTCTCTGGGCTTCAGATTCTTCTTATAAAATGGAGGTGATGATACCCACTTGTCAGGTTTCTGGGAAGATCGAATGGTTGTGAAAGTGCTTTGTTAACCATGAAGTGCTACGTGGTATTTACTGCATTCCTTCCTTTTTGGATCCCTCCAGTCAGGCCCAGTCTCTTCTGCTCTCTACCCCCGACCTCCACCTCCAAGGCAGGAGGGGATCAGATCAGATGCACTGAAACTGAAAATAAATGACAACAATGTGTTTCCCTCCCAAATGGTATGATTTCAAAGTTTTGTCTCTGCGGAAAGAAGAGACAGAGCCCTTCTGTTACAGGTTTCAGGCAAAATAAGCAGGTGAATGAATTATTTGGAAGTTACTGGGTTCCTTGTCTCTGAGTCTTACTAGAACCATGGCTGACCCTTGGGGAAAATTGTTGCAGGGTGCCTGGAAGTTGAATCAGAAAATAAAGCAGAACCTGGGCAGACCCTTCTATTCTCCTTTCGCCACTCTCCTTTATCCTTCACCTGGCCTCAGACTCCCAGAGCTGGGAGACTGGAACTGACCTTCCCCATGAAACTCCCTGTTTGCAGTTCTGCCCCTTGTTGTCTTAAGGGATCTCTCCCACCAATGTGGAGGCTAAAGACAGCTCACTCATAGGACCTAGAAACAGCCCAATCATAGAGAGTTGAGATTTTTTTAATGTCCATCTGAATGACTCTTCGTTATTTGGTCAATAAGCAGCCGTGGTTTAAAGCCCAGATTCAAATCCTTAGCTCAACTTATTAGCTTGAGCTCGTTACCTTTCCCGTGGGCCCCGTTGTTCTAATCTCAAAGATGAACATAAGAATAATATATTCTTAAAAAGATTAAATTAGTTAATGTAATCTAAGTCCTTAAAATAGCGTCTGGTATGAAGTAAGTGCCATATGTGTTTGCAGCAGCTGTTGTTGTTAGTGTTGCTATTGTTGCTTTATGCCTGTTGTGTTATTGCTGTTACAGTGGTAGACTGAAGCACAGACTGCACTTAAAGTGCCTGGCACCCCCCCTCCCCCATGTCTGTGCTTCACTAAGCCCCCCAGGCGGTCCTGATGCACACTGAAGCTTTAACCCACCAGGCTAGCAGGGTGAACAGTGCCCAGATAAACAAATGTGGATACTCTCAACTAGATTCCTTTAAATGGTCAACCTCACTTATTATCAGAGAAATTAACATTAAAATTATATTGAGATATCATTTCTCATCATCCAATTGGCAAAAATCCAAAAATTTGACCACTAATTCTGTTGGTGAGTCTGCAGGGCAACAGACGTTCTTGTCTATCACTGGTAGGAATGCCAAAGGTTACATTTGGCAATATCTAGCAAAATTACTATTTATTTACCTTTTAAGCCATAAGCCCCCATCTAGGAGTCTATTCTAAAGAAACACAGGCAAAATGTGAAGGGAGAAAAATGAGTGAACGGAACTATTCATTGTAGCAGTATCTAGGAAAGCAAAAGACTAGAAACCACGCAGACACAGAGGGGCTGGTTGAATACACTGTGGTGCCTCTGTATGAAAGAGTGCTGGGCACCTAGGAAAAGGAAGGAAGATCTCTATCTACTAAGTCCAGGTTAAGTGGAAAAAGTAAGTTGGAATAAAGTGTATATAGTATTATTTTATCATTTGTCTAAAAAAAAGTGTGTGTCCTGTGTATACGCATACACAAATGAACCTTGAACAAGACAGGTTTGAACTTCACAGGTCCACTTATATGTAGATTTTTTTCCAACAAATACACAGTAAGCCCTTGTATTTCCAGGTTTCGCATCCACGGTTGGGAATCTGTGGATGTGGAGGGACTACTGGATGCATTGTTCTACACCATTTTTATATAAGGGATTTGAGCGTCCATGAATTTTGATATCCACAGGGGGTCCTGGAAGCAATCCCCATGGATACCAAGGGACAACTGTAGTTAAGTTCCTGGGGAGTCAAAAGTTATATGCAGATTTTTGACTGCATCCCTAACCCTGCATTGTTCAAAGGTCAACTGCGTATATGTATATGTATATGTATATGTATATGTATATGTATATGTACTCGTATATGTATGTGTACATGTAAACAGTCCAAATACATATCCTTTTTAAAAAAAATACAGTGAGCCCTGGCTAGTGTGGCTCAGTGGATTGAGCACCAACCTGTGAACTGAAAGGTTGTCAGTTCAATTCCCAGTCAGAGTACATGCCTGGGTTGCTGGCCATGTCCCCAGATGGGGGCATGTGAGAGGCAACCATGTATCTCTCACACATTGACGTTTCTCTTCCTCTCTTTCTCCCTCCCTTCCCCTCTCTCTAAAAAAGTAAATAAGTAAAATCTTTTTAAAATAATAAAATAAAATAAAAATACACAATGCAATGCAAGAACATGTTGGGCTCTTTCTGCCTTATCTTGCCTTTTCACAGTCCATGTATTAGCTCCATATGGCCATGGGTGCAGCAACAAGCTGTGCACAGCTGTAACTGGTCACAGACCTAGCACTACAGATTTATTAACGTTTTCCTCTGAGATGTGCTGGCCATCTCTTTGGTTCATGTGCACATCTGAAAGTTCCAGGAAGTTAACACTCCTGGGACAGTCCTTAACCAACTGGGGACGAGGGTAGAGGATCCAAAAATCAATACTCCCATCTTCCACCTATCTGTCTTGAGCAGATAGTGCTGAGGCACAGGGTTCCTCAAATGGTCCTCTGTGGCCTCAGCTCCAGTTGCCCATTGTAGTTATCAGCTCAATAACACGTTCTTAGATTGATCTTCCTTCCTTCTGTCTCCCTCTTCCTCTAGCTCTCATTACTGTCCCCTGGGGTCACCTCCAAAACTTAATTACTTGCACATACTCATTGTCTCATAGTCTGCTGTGTGGGAAAATCCCAAACTAAGGCAAAGGATAAACCAATTTTTTGAAAGTTAATGATCATAGCCCTAGCTGGTGTAGCTCAGTGGATTGAGTGCCAGCCTGTGAACCAAAAGGTCACCAGTTCAATTCCCAGTCAGGGAACCTGCCTGGGGTGTGGGCCACGTCCCCAGTTGGGGGTGTCTGAGAGGCAACCAATCAATGTTTCTCTCACACATTAATGTTTCTCTCCCTTTCTTTCTCACTCTTTTCCCCTACCTCTAAAAATAAATAAATAAAATCTTTTTTTTAAGTTAATGATTACTTATAGGAGTGGGAGAGCATAAAGTAGAAAGAATAGAAATAGACACTAGACTCTATGAATACAGCTTACATTTTAGACTTGACTTTTGATTCATGTAAATATTTTATATAACTATAAAACAAAATTAAATTTCACAAAATAATCCCTAAAATTGAAAGTTAAATGAAACAAACCTAAATGTGTATAATATTGGAGGCATAATCACACAGAGAACTACTCCAAGTGACCTTAAAACACAATTTAATTGTACTTTCCTAGTGCAATCATCCCTAAAAACTAAAGGAATGGGGAAACAATCTTAAACTGTTTTCGGTAGTCAGAGGAAGGGTTGCTTTTGCTCTTCTAAGACTGTTGTGTGTGTAGTACAGGATAAAGCAATAAGAATTGTATTGCCATTTAGAACCTATATTTTCAACATGAGTGAGAAGAGATACAGATATGATTGATGAGATTTTTTTCTAATCTATAATGTTACATTTGAGTTAGAATTATCAGTAAAAGCAACTCAGTGTATATTTAATGTTTAAAAATAAATATATATTTTTCAGTTTCATCCCTTTATAAGGCCTGGAAGCAATGATTAACATAATTAGAAATAATAATTAGAAACAACATTAATGAAAACTCTAGCACGCAAATTGTGACCAATTAAAAACATTTCCTACTTTTAAAAAAACAAGCCTCCTTGGAGAAATGGCTGATTCCAGGCTGGGGTAAAAAATGTACAAGATGAGCCTGGAGTATTTTGTAATACAAGGAAGGAAAGAAGTTATCAAAGACCACTAAGCATGTGTCAAAAAGTCTTGAGAAGCCACTTGAATAAGTTCCTCCTAGTTGGCCAATGATTGGATGATACGAACATCAATAAGGATAAACACTACAATGGATTGAAATGCATCAAATATATCTACAAATTGCAAATTGGTAAGTCAAGGGAAAGAATCTAGTGTTTTCCCACCTTTTCAATATGACTATATGTCAGGATAATTAAACAGTTTATGAAGAGAAATTTCTTTCATAGAACTATTCTAATTTAATAGAGAAAGAAGAAATGACAGAGGAAGAATATCACCATTTTGCAACCCTTGATGAAAGAATGGATCCAGTCAATGATTATCAATAGTTTCAGCATCACAAAGCACGAGACAATTAGATATGAGGTACTTCCTGATGTACCACCTATAAATATTCTTGTCAAAAATCAAACCTGAACCTGCCAAACCTCTAGTTCTATCTATCAAGAAGACAGAGGAACATGTTGGACATCAGAGAGGCAACAGCAAAATTCAGATTGGAAAATTATAGGGCAAAAGGCTCGGCTTGTTCAACAAGTCCTTTAAAAAAAGAAAACATGCCCTGACCAGCATAGTGTGGCTCAGTGGGTTGGGTGTCGTAAAGCAAAGTGAAAGGTCAGCGGTTGGATTCCTGGCCAGGGCATGTGCCTGGGTTGCAGGCCCAGTCCCCAGTTGGGGGTGTGCAAGAGGCAGCCCATTGATGTTTCTCTCTCACACTGATGTTTCTCTCCCTCTCTCTCTCCCTCCCTTCCTCTATCAATCAATCAATAAATAAATAAAATCTTTTTTAAAAAATGTAAGGGACCCTACACATGGAAAGAGACTTAAGAGACATATCAGGTAATTGCAGTATATGCAGCTTATTTAGATCCCTTATTAGACAGGCCTCTGCTTCCACCACGCTCCACGCTCCACCTGAGATCAGGACTTTCCCAGCCCGGAGGGTCAGTGGAGGTCTACTGGAGGGGTATCCTGAAATAAGAGCCATGGCCAGTATTAACGTTCCCTGGACATTTAACCCGCCTTCTCTCCCCTCTACCACACTCTCTGGCCCTCCTTCCACTGTTCATGGCATTGGTGCGGAACTGTGTGCTGTTTCCTGACCTTTATTTCACCCTGTTCTTCACTCCCCTGCTTACCAACCACATTGTTCATGGTCCTGTTTCTGACTTTTTCATTCCTCCAAAGGTGATGCTCAACACCACCTTTCCACTGAGTCCTGGGCGCCCCCCTCCCCCCACCCATCCAGGTTCTCCCTCTAACCATGCTGCCAAACACCACCTCGTGTACATGGCACTCTACCGCTCATCTCAGTCTCCAAACTCCACGTTTCACTACGCAGCTCTCTGGGCCCATCAGCGCCTCCCAGACCATCCACACACTCTCCTGACCACACCCATCTGCTCTCTGCCCAGCCATCTTTCGGGGACTCGGAGAAGGTCCGAGTGAGAAGTGGTCTGCTTTTACTGATGGGTATTAAACACGGGCCTCCACGGGAGCCTCATTCCAAGGAATCTGACAGATAAAGGCTCCATACTGGGCCTGCCGGCATAGGCTGACGGAGGCAAGGCCTGCCCTGTCAGAAGTCAAGACTGAGTTGGACAACAAGTTTCCACTCACACACTCACAGAGTGCTGACCACTCCCCTGAGTCATCCTTCAATTGAGTTAGCTCTCTCGGTGGCATCAGAGCAACTTTGGCCTCTAACCTTTTGCAGGACTCGGGAAAGAGGCTTCAGGGCTGGGGTGGCAACACCATATAAGGGCCTTAAGATCAAGTCTCCAGAACAAGAAGTCCATCCTAAGACTTAAAAAGGCCTCTTTAGAACTGCTAGCCAAAGGGACAACCAGCCTGTGAATGAATATAATTAATTATGAAAACTAGATGCCTTCTAGTGTGCATTCTCTTTCTCCCTTTTAAAGAGTGAAAGATAAAAAGTAGCTGAATAATTAATATTAGGAAATATGATAAGACAGGTCAAAAGGAAAGGGAATAAGAGTGAAAGCATTCTTCTAGAAGAAAAACATAAATGTAAACAAAGCCACAGAAAATGGAAGTCAGCTCTCAAAACCAGCTGTGGTTGTTATTTTGCTTTTGCCCTGGGTTCACACCCTTCCACCTGCAATTGTACTCTCTGCAAAGTGTCTGTTTTCTGAATGGTATATAATCCTGACAAAGCTGAGAAGGAAGCATTTCCTTCCCCGTTTTACCAATTGAGTACTGAAGTTTGAGGAGATCACGTTGTTTACCTACAGCCACCCGGGAGAACGTGAATGATTCAATATGTGAACGCGAGTCTGTCTGGCTCCAAAGTTTGTGCTCTTTACCCAACTAATTGCTGCCTCCAATGCAAGTCAGCATGCCTCAGTTTCTCTTCCCACAGGAGCCCTTCACAGTTTCAAAATCAACCTTTGACCCCCACCTCTTCCCTGCCCCAGACGACGCTCTACAGCCCAACAGTCCCAGTCCCTCCACCAGTCAGTGTGATGTGGTTTCACATCTTTGCATCTTTCCTCCCTGAATGTTCCAGTTTGCCCAAATCCCCTCAGACAGGCGAGGCCCACCAAAGGACACAGGTTTTCAGAGGTGGACTGATGAGATGACCACAGCCAAGCCTGAGAAGATGTCCCCACTTTGATCTGGAATCCAGCTGACGGCAGCACATAGCTGGCTCATAATGAGTGCTCACTCAGCCAAAGGTCCCCGCAGTGTTGTACCCTGGCCTCTGCTAAGCCAGTGTCCTCTTCTACACTTGAACGATGTGTTGTTTTGAATCTCAGTTCAGGATTCTCCCTTTACTGATCTCAGTTCCATTCAACAAACACCCACCAAGCTAGGCACAGTGCTCACTGCTGGGCAGCCGAGTTAACTGGGCACTATCGAGCTCCACGCTGCTCTCTTCCAGCCTCAGCTCAGCTCCGAGCTCCCCTCTGGGCACCCCCCACCCAATGTCACCCCTCAGGAGGGCCTGGAACACACTGCACACTTCTCCCATCCGCTGCCCAGACCTTCCTCAAGAGCAGAGCCACACCTTGAAAACTGCCAGGGCCCTGGAGCGGTTCTGAGTTGACCATAGCTATGCCAAGCTGGGTATTTTTGTTTGCGAGGGAACAGCTGCCAAGAACATTTCAAGAGATGATTTACTGCTTCTCTGAGGGTTGTTTACATCAGAGCTCTCTGTTCCTGTCACAGCCTGTGCCTCCCATGAAAAACCTGTCACAATTTGTGATCTGAGGGGAGCCTGTTTGCCTGAAGGAAGAAACCAGGTGTATTTTTTCCTCACACAGGAAGTCACACAATGTTTTCTCACTTGTCCAGGTTAGGTTCCCCTGGCCTGGAAATGGGCACAGAAGCACGGGGTGGGGTAGGGTTGGGGATTAGCTGTCCCAGGCCTAGACCCCGCCCTGGTCAGAGGTTATCTGTAGTTAGAGGTGCTATTTCATGTGGTCTTTATCCTCTGTAAGATAATAGTGCCTGAATTGAGTGTATTAAACCCCATAAGGCCAGGAAACCATGATATAATCTGAGTCCTTTCCAATTTAGCTAAAACTTGAGATTTAGCTAAAATCACTGGAGACTTGGTATGGTGTGAATGGTGGCCACTGTGACAAGAGCTCCAAGCTGGGAGACAGGACACCTGAGTCTGGGTTCAAACTCTACCACTTAACTTACTCTGTGACCTTAGGCAAGTTATTCATACTCTCTGGGCCTCAGTTTCCTCATCTGCCACAGTGAGAGAGTTAACATACAGGCTCTTCAAAGGTACTTCAAATTGTGATGGTCATGAGTAATGGGTTATGAGTGTGCCTATGGAGCCAGCGTGCCAGGGTCCTTACCCCAGCTCTGCCATTGACCAGCTCAGTGACCTTAAGCAAGTTACCTAAGTTCTTTACACCTCAGTTTCCTCTTCTGTAAAATGGGGATAATATTAGTACTTATCTCATAAGATTCTTAAGGGGATTAAATGTGTACACAAAGTGCTGAGACAGGGCCTGGCACCCAGTAAAATCTCAATAATTGGTGAAACACCACCACCAATTATTATCCTATTGTTGGTTTTATTATAATGACCAATCAAAGCTTAGTGTTAACTATCAATATTAAAATAAACTGTTTTTGCTGGGTCAAAAGGCAGTTCCATTTTTAGTTTTCTGAGGAAATTCCATATTGTTTTCCACAGTGGCTGCACCAGTCTGCATTCCCACCAACAGTGCACTAGGGTTCCCTTTTCTCCACATTCTCTCCAACATTTGTTTGTTGATTTGTTTATGTTGGCCACTCTGACTGGTGTGAGATGGTACCTCATTGTGGTTTTAATTTGCATCTCTCTGATGGCTAGTGATGCTGAGCAGGGGAGGGAGGTGGGTCTGGTGGGGGTGAGGTAGAGAGGTGGGGAGAAAATGCAGACAACTATAATCGAACAACAATAAAATAATTTAAAAATTGAAAAAAAAAATAAATAAACTGCTTTTGAGAAGTCAATGAAATGCAGGTTTTATGCCTTAAAATGTTCCTCTCACAGAGGTTACCTGAAGTTTGAGATCCCTCAGAACAAGGACAGGGAAGGCATCATGCCCCCACCCCACCCCGAAGCCCCAGAAGGGATAGGGAATCTCGATTCCAAGTGGAGCTTTTTGGCCCCAAAAGTTTGCATGATCACCTGAAATGCTTCATAGGCAGGACCCAGGGTAGCTCTCTCTGCCGTAGCACAGACCCCGCTCCCAGGCTCATCATAGTAATCAAGCAGGGACGAAAGAGGCCAGGAGGCTGAGGCACTTACAGGGATTCTTCCCAGGGTACCCCATCAGTGCCAGAGGCGCAGCTTGGGGTGTGTGGCCCCTCCTTGCTTCTGCTACCCCAGCTCTGTGCCTGAACATGAGTCGTCTCAGTGAAGGCCCTCTCTCCCCCTAGAAAAAGCCCACTGAGAGCTTTGTTCAAAGAGGGAAGAGCTGTAATGCTTTTGCTGTTGCTAACCAACTAGACTCTGACCGCGAAGGGAAGAGACTAATGTTCCTGATAGCCTCTTCCTGAGGCTTAGCACTGACCTTGGGGAGGGTCCAGGACTAGGCTTAGATGGCTTCCGGGCACAACTTCTTTGCTCTTGCTAATTTACCTTGTGCCTACAATAGCTTGAGGGGTGGAACATAAAAGGCTATGCCAGTTTTCCCCACTGAGATCTCTTACTGAGTGGTAAGACAAGTTGGAACTTGCTGACTGAAAAGGCTGATACAGGAGTGTATGGCTTAGGTGTACAGCAAAGGGCTTCCTGGGACTGAAGCCCAGAACCAAATGGACTTGCCATCCCAGTCAACCGCAGATGGTCACAGGCTCCCACACAGAGGCTTGCCCCCCAGAAAACGTACTGCCTCATTCACCCTTCCCGGAGTCAGCTCCCCGCAGGAGGAACGGGCTGAGTGGCACATGCCCGTGTCCTTGACCCAAACCCACCTGTCAAGGAAGAAGCCAGAGGTTGTGCTAACTTGTCCTCCACGTGGAAGGAAACATCAAAAGTGGGGAAGAAGTGACCTCCCCCTGCACTTCCTGCCTACTTTGCCAGTCCCCACTCGGCCTTCCACTCTCAGCTCTGGGCCTCTCTTTGTGACCTGGTCCACATTGGTGGCTCATGCTCCACTGAAGTATATGATCTTCAAGGGCCAAAATGGCCTCCTTGATCTACACAGTAGCTCAGAGCATAGCTGCGTGACTTTGTACAAGTTACTTTACCTTTGTCAGCTCCAATGTCCTTTTCTGTAAATGGTGTAGTACTAGTGCCTACCTCATCGGGTGTTGCAATATTATTTGAAATAATTCTTAGAACACTGCCAGAGCTGTAGTTAGTGATGATGATGATGATGATGATGATGATCTGTGTTGTCAATATCTGGCAAAGGCCCATTTATGGGAGGGGATGAAGTGGAGGGAAAGAGAGTACCCTGCCCTGTTTCCCCAGCTTGAGCAGCCTGGCTCCCACAGGTGTTCTAGCACCGCCCACCCTCATCTGCCTGGGCCTCCCATGGACTCTTGTATCCAGAGACCAGGCAGCCATGGTACATAAAGATGAGAACTTCTCAAAGGGTGTTGCCCCAAACCAGAATATGTAACTCAAACAAATGAAACAAGAGATAAGGCCCTCGAGATCCCTGTCACCTCTGCATGATGAAGTTGGCCAAGACAGAGACCCAGAACACTTGTCCCTCAAGTCCCAAAGCCTGCTTCCTGCTGATAGGGTGGGACCCTTCCCAGGGTCCCAGAGTGGGAAAAGCTTAAAATGGATCTCTCCACTGAGCTGGAGGGATGGGGCCTTGGGGAGCTTCCTGTAGGAACAGCTCTACTGACAGCACCACATCTTCCTGACAGAATCTGGGAAGTTGATTTCAACAACAGGAAAACGAATAACCTAGACATCAAAGTTAAAACCCAAGCTGGCCAGCCCCTCCCTCAATGTAGCCTAGGCCTGAGGTTTCTCAAGTGGGTCCAGCACCATACTCCCTTCTTCCGTGGCGCAGGCAGACTCCTGGGCCTGAGGGATGGGCTCACACATCTGGGCCCCACAAGCCCAGAATCATCAGGCGATTAAAATGGCCTTTTATTGTGGCCCTGAGGGTTATAAAAGAGTAAGCCTGACATATGGGTCATTCCTGAGACTCTTGCTCCATTGGTTTTAAGGGCCCCTTGGCGATAAAGAATTTCGAAGCTGCTAACTTCACAGTATATTAAAGTGGAATATATTCCTCTGAATGGTCCTCAGGTGAGAACCACTGTTTAACAAATGCCTCTTGGCTTCCTTTTGAAGAACTCAAGACTGACCTCTGCTGGTCTCTAAGACCAAGTGAAGCCCAGCCTTTCCTGTATTCATCAATGAGAATCTTCTCTGCCTGAACCTGGCGCCTTCTCTCTCTCTCTCTCTCTCTTTCTCTCAGACTTCCTATCTCTGTCTTTCTATATGTCTCCATATATATATGCATCTTTCTCTCTGTTCATCTCTCTCTTTTCCCATGAGATGCCCAACCCCCTGGAAATATGGGCATAATAGCATATTAGAATGAGAGTCTTCTTACCTTAATTTCAATCTAGGCACCAATATGTCAGAGAACAAACAGGGAGCCAAGATACCAAAATGAATGTAAAATAGTACTCACCCAAACATGCAAATTTACCAAGGAAATAGTCCCCAGAACTTGCTTCATAATCTCTTAAAGCCACTTAGTCAGTTTCTAAAGGAGGCTGTCCTCACTAACCTTTCCAGCTCCGTGTCCATTGCATGCCCACCCGCACTCCCTATGTTGTATTAATGCTGATCTGCTCAGGCTATGCCCCTCTGTGCCCCAGCAGGCCAGAGGTTTTCAGGGCTCCCTGCCTTGGTTTATGCTGCTCTTTCTCCCTGGAATACTTTCCCCCATTTTGCCTTTCATAGTCTTGTTTATCCTTCCAGGCCAAACTAAAATGTCTCACCTTCCAAAAGCCGGCCTTGACCACCCAGGGATGACTTACACCTTCCTCTGTGCTCCCACCTGGTTTCAGAGAGTATGTATGCACCTGTCTCCCTTACCAGCCTCTAAGTTCCTTGGGACATGGGTTGCAGCTGCGTCATGTCTGGCAGAAGACATACACGTCGGTCAATGCTTGGTGAGTGAGTTAGTGAGCGGATCCTATCGGCAGCAATGCCTGAGAAAGTTTTCTCTGTTCTGAATATCAAAGAAAAGGCAGAATGAAGTGAGTCCCTTGGAGGTGAGAGTGGAGTTGGAAGGAAAGCTCCAAAGCCAGTGCTCGGAGCAAACAGTTGCTCAGAGCCACCTCCCTGCCTTGACCTTCTGTACAGACATCGAAGTCCCTCCCTGGCCCACGCCTGGGTACCTGTCACCAGGCCAATGCTGCACAATCTGCCTTAAGGCCAGCACTGAAGAGTTTGTCACAAGTTGTGTCTATGTGGTCCATACCTTCAGGGGCAGTGTCTACACTACGCAACCTGCATCTAAATCACCCCAACTGCATCATATGATTCTGTAACTCCTGTTGGCAAAGCCCATGTCACTACAATGCAATATTTGTGCAATCCATGTCTCCTCACCCTTTCTCTACAATAGGTCTGTGTATCCCACGTCTGTCAGTCTTCCCTGCTTTGTGGTTCCATCCTGGGCAGCCCACATCCGCACAACAGGCCCATGCTGTCACGACGGGTTTCTGCACATAAGATGTCTTGGAAAAGAATAAATTATCAAACAGGGGCCGTTTTGCTTGTGAGCATTTTGAAAGGAACATTTTCCTGCTGTGTCCAACAATCCAGACACCAAGATGGTGGCTGCAAAAGCCATCTGGACTGTTTCCTCCGAAAATGGTTCCATTATCTCAGGACTTTATTAAGTCAGAAAAAAAGTAAATGAGAAGCTGAAACCTTACTGAGGAAAAGCATTTTTAAAATTTTCTATTATGTTTTTGAAGTAATCAGACTCACTATATTTTACTTGTAAAATAAATTTTTAAATGAGGCATATCATAAAAACAGACACGTAGACCAATGGAACAGAATCGGGAGCCCAGAAATATAAACCCATGTGCACACAGTCAACAAGCCTTTGACAAGGGAGCTAAGAATACTCAGTGGAAAAAAGACAGTCTCCACTAAATGGTGCTGGAAAAATTGGATATTCACATGTAAAAGAGTAAAACTAGATCCCTATCTTACACAACTCTCAGAAATTGACTCAAAATGGATTAAAGACTTATACGTAAGTAAGACTTGAAACTATAAAACTCATAGAAGAAAACAGAGGAGAAAAGACTCCTTGACATGGATCTTGGTCATGACTTTTGGGATGTGGCACCTAAAGCACAAGCAACAAAATCAAAAATGAGCAAGTGGGACTCCATCAAACTAAAAAGCTTCTGCACAACAAAAGGAACAATCAATACAATGAAAAGACAACCTACAAAATGTAGAAAAATATTTGCAAATTATATCTGATAAAGGGCTAATATCCAAAATATATAAAGAGCTCATACAACTCAATAGCCAAAAGCAAATAATCTAATTTTAAAATGGGCAAAGGACCTGAAGAGACATTTTTCAAAAAAAAACATTCAAATAACCAACAAGTACATGAAAAGATGTTAATATCACAGATCATCAGGGGAGTGCCAATCAAAACCACAATGAGATGTCCCCTCACACCTGTCAGAATGGCCGTCCGCAAACAGAGGTGACAAGTGTTGATGAGGATGTGGAGAAAAGGGAACCTGTGCAGTGTTGGTGGGAATGCAAAACAGAGTGGCCACTATGGGAAACAGTCTGGGGGTTCCTCAAAAAATTAAAAGTAGAACTAAGAAAATGAAAAGTAGTATCTAAGAATTTTTTGCTCCCAAAACCAATTTTCACCCCCTGGAATTTTTTCACTCTCACTGAAAATCACTGGTCTAGACAAAAGCTAATTGCTTACCCCGGTCTCTATATACTCAAAGAAGGAGGGTTGATAGCTCATTGAAGTGTCTCTCAAGGTTTTCACTAAAAATACGTGGGCTTTGGCTTTAACTTTAACTTTTAATTAAAAAATTTTAATAGTTCATTTTCACTGTATTTTTTCCATTACAATTCACCCCCCTTATACACTCTTCTACCTCCACCCACCCCTCCTCCTCCCTGCAATCACCACACTGTTGTCTGTGTCCATGAGTTCTTTTTCTTTTTGGCTTGATCCTACCACCCCCTCAACCCTGCCCCACCACCGTCAGCCTGCTCTCTATCTGTGAGTCTGTCTCTATTTGGCTTGTTAGTTCAGATTGTTCATTAGATTCCACATATGAGTGAAATCATGTTATTTGTCAATTTTTAATTAAAAATTTTGATGAGATAATATGTAGAATTACATGCAATTGTAAAAATAATACAGAGAAATTTTTTGTAGACTTTGTCCAGTTTCCTCCAGGGGTAAAAAAGCTTTTTGTTTTGCGAAACTATAATATGATATGACAACCAGCATGTTGACATTGATACAACCAATCCATCTTATTCTGATTTCCCCAGTGTTATTTGTACTGGTTTGTGTGTGTGTGTGTATTAAGTTACATGTAATCGTATCCCCTGTGTAGGATCGTGCACCCACCACCAGAGTCAAGACATTCGAGACTTTGAACAACACAAAGATTACTCATTTGCCCTTGTATAATCACACTCACCTCCCTGCTATATCTCCTCCTTTCCCTGCATCCTAACCCCTGGAAACCACTAATCTATCCTCCATTTCTATAATGTTCTCATTTCAGGAGTGTTGTGTGAATGGAATCATACAGTATGTAATCTTTGGGGATCGGCTATTTCTGCTCAGCAAAATTTCTTGCAGATTCATTCAAGTTATTGCATATGTCAACAGCCTGCTCCTTTTACTGCTGAGTCCCTGGTATGTGTGAACCACAGTTCATCTAACCATTCACCTACTGAAGGACATCCGGGCCGATTCTAGCTTTTGGCTATTGCAAATAAAGGTGTAAATACTTGCATACTGGCTTTTGTGTGAATGTGAGTCTTTGTTTCTCTGGGATAAATGCCCAAGAGTACAATTGCTGGGTTTTATGGTAGGTGCATTTTATTTTTAAGAACCATAAAACTTTATAGTAGTTCCTGTAATCCCCTCTCCTCACTGTCCCCTCCCTACTCCCCCCTGACTATTGTTAGATTGTTCTTAACTTCAATGTCTCTGGTTATATTTTGTTTCCTTTTTTCTTCTGTTGATTATGTTCCAGTTAAAGGTGAGATCATATGATATTTGTCCCTCACCTTCTGGCTTATTTCACTTAGCATAATGCTCTCTAGTTCCATCCATGCTGTTGCAAAGGGTATAAGCTCCTTCTTTCTCTCTGCTGCGTGCATTGTATATATTTTATCCATTTTCTAATTAGATAGTTTGATTTTTTTATTGTTGAGTTTTGAGAGATCTTTATATGTTCTAGATACCAGCCGTTTGTCAAATGTGTGGTTTGCAAATATTTTTCCCAGTCCATAGCTTTTTTTTTTAATCCTCTTTACATGGGCTTTCACAGAGAAAAGGTTCATACTTTTGATGAGGTCTAATTTATCCATTTTCAAATAATGTTTTGATGTTGGGTCTAAGAATTCTTTGCCTACCCCAGAACCCAAAGATTTAATACTGTTTCTTTTGAAAAGTTTTATAGTTTTATATTCCAGATTTGAAGTAATTTTTCCTACTTTGAGTTAATTTTTGTATAAAGTGTGAGACTCAGGTTGGGTTTCTTTTTTTTTCTTTTTCTTTTTTCTTGCCTATGGATGTCCAATTGCTCCAATACAATTTGTCAAAAAGGCTATTTAACTTCCATTTTAATCTAGGCTAAACTGAAGATAATAGCACAGTTTGTAAACAGTCAACACAGGCATATATGTTCACAGTTAGCCACTAACCATCTAAAATAGTGATATTAAATAAAACTCTCTTCAAAAAAGATTTGCCAGATATATCCCAGTTAAAGATCTAATATCCATAATATATAAAGAACTCTTAAAAATTGAGGAAACAGGAGCCAAACAACATAGAAAATTTCATGAACAGAAAATTTAGCCAAAAAAATAATAAAAATAGTCCTTAAACTTATGAGAAGTTGTTTAACTCACAAAAAGATAAATTCAGCCCTGGCTGGTGTGGCTTAGTGGATTGAGTGCCAGTTTGCGAACCAATGGGTCACCAGTTCGATTCCCAGTCAAGGCACATGCCTGGGTTGTAGGCCAGGTCCCCAGTTGGGGACCTGTGAGAAGCAACCAGTTGACGTTTCACACTCCAGGGAGTGTGTGAGAGGTAACCATACATTGATGTTTCTCACCCTCCCTTCCCCTCTCTCTAGAAATAAAATCTTCAAAAAATAAATAAATAAAAATCATTAAAAATTTAAGAAAGATAAATGCAAATTTAAACCATACTCAAATATCATTTATCAACTATCAAATTAGCAAAAATTTTAATTCTTGGCACCAGACTGTGTTGGCAAAGCCTGGCAGAGAAATAGGCACTCTCATACATTGCTAATAGGGATGCAGAGTGGTACAGCCTTGTGGAGGGAATTTGGTGGAATTTAACACAACTTATATATGCATTTATATTTAGTTACAGAAATCCAGTTCTAGGAACTTATGCTAAAAATACACCTGCAGCCATACAAGGTTATATGTGCACAAGTTTATTGGTTACAGCATTATTTGTAATTGCAAAAGAGTAAAACAATGTAAACGTTCATACATAGGAGATGTGTTGAATAAACTAAATTCTATCCACAGTATGGAGCGTTACTCAGTGCTAAAAGAAATTGGGATGATCTCTATAAAGCTATAGAGAGGGATTCCCAGGACATAGTTTGGAAGTGAAAAAAGAGACTATAAAAAGCTATATATAGTATTATATCTTTTGTGTGGGAAGAGGAAACAAGAAAATTATGCATATAATTTATATTATATGTACATTATATGTGTGTGTATGTGTGTGTATTCCCTTGCTTAGTCTCAAAGGGAAATTGAAAAAAAAAAAAAAAGAGAGAGAAACCAGAAACTAAGGTGAATGGTTCCCTATAGGGATGGGTGGGAACCAAGTGGGTAGGGGATGGATGCTTCAGGAATAGTAACCTTTGATATAGTTTGAAGTATGGGATCATGTCAATGTTTTAAATACGTTTTCTTAAAAAGATTACATCTTTTTAATGTGGATGTGAGTTTCAAAACTCTGAAGTAAACAGAAAAAAAGTGAACTTAATCATAATTTAAAAGAGTAATACCACTATGGTGGAAGAGGAAAAGCAAGAAAACCCAAGTAATTCTTGAGCACAGAATTTTGACTATGTACCTTTGATCTAAAGACAAGAACTGTAAATAAATAATTCTACTCATAGGCTCCTTGCTTTTAGTGGCATGGGTTAGCCATTCAAAATGACTTTCTGTGAAAAATAGGATTGAGTAAATAAGTAAATAAATTTAAATGCTGGGATCCAGGTTTCTCACTGGTAGTGACACCTGCTCAAGTATGGAATGGGAGAAGCTTAGGATGAACCCTGGTTTGTAAGATTGGAATCAGAGATATAGGATAGATTGGGGGGGTCTATATCTGTAAGCTTAAAGGACCTAGAAGCAATGATATGCCAGTAACAATGAACACACTTACTACCCAGATCTTCTAAAAACTATTCCTTATAATAATGAGGATTACTTGGAGAAATAGCTGATTCCAAGTTTGGGGCAAGAAAGACCTAGAATATGTTGTCACAGAAAGTAAAGAAGTACTCAAAAAATTATAAGAACAAATCAAAAAACTTAGGAGCCAACTTGATGGAGCTCCCATTAGCCAAATCTGGGTCCATGTCTGTGTCAAAATAAATAGGAATAGTAGTGACTTATAACCCATTGAATAAAATAAGATCTATGAGTTTATACTCATATTAAATAAATAAATGGAAGGTAAAGGAAAGAACTTTCTTACAGAATTATGGCAACTAACTAATGTAGAATGAATGATGGAGTTAGGAAAACTATTTTGATGCTAAAACTAATGGGTGATAGTTTAATAAGAAACAGGATGTTTACATAGTTTGAAACTACCCACAAATTACTTTATTACAAAGGGGAAATGAGAACTTAGAGTGGAGAGAGAAACCTGGAGGATACCACCTTAACTATGGAATCAAGGTTACGATCCTTTGACAAAGCAATCTTGCATCTTTGCCAATACAATGTTCTGAAAAGGACACAGCATCCTTCCCATGGTAGGCAAACTAAAATTGCAGGCTCTGACTCCTGTCATGAGGAAACATTACACACACCCAGACGGAGGGATAATTTACAAAATAACTGACCTGCACTCTTCAAAAAATGTCAAGGCTATAAATAGAAGCTGAGGAAATATTTCAAATTAAAGAAGATTGGAGAGACATTATGCCTAAATGCAGTGTGTGAACCTGGATCAGATCCTGGTCCAGGGGGAAAATAGCTATAAAGACAATTGACAAAATTAGAATTTGAACTATGGATGACAGCATTTTATCAATGTTAATCTTCCCAATTTTGATAATTGTGCTGTAATACAAATTACAAAGTATCCTTGATCTTATAAAATATACACTGACATATTTAGGAATAAATGGATTTAATGCCTACTTACTCTAAAATGATTCAGATGTTAGCCCTGGCTGGTGTGGCTTAGTGGATTGAGTACCAGCCTGTGAACCAAAAGGTCTCCAATTTGATTCTCAGGGCACATGCCTGGGTTTCTGGCCAGGTACCAATAGTGGGGGCATGAGAGGCAACCACAAATTGATGTTTCTCTCCCCCTTTCTTGCTCCCTTCCCCTCTAAGAATAAATAAATAGGGAGAACTTCTGGCCAAGATAGAGGCATAGGTAGATATACTTTGCCTCCTCGCACAACCAAAAGAAGGACAACAACAAATTTAAAAACAAAAAACAACCAGAACTGCCAGAAAATTGAACTGTAAGGAGGTCTGACAACCAAGGAGTTAAAGAAGAAACATTCATTCAGACTGATGGGGTGTGCAGAGACAGGCAGCTGGGGCGGAGAGGACATGAGACAAGGTGGTAGCTGGAGGACCAGGAGGTCCCATACTTGCATGCAGGTAAACCAGAAGGAACAAATGGGGAGCAAGACAGACCACGCAACCCAGGGTTCCAGCACAGGGAAAAGCAAGCCTCAAAACCTCTGGCTGTAAAAATCTGCAGGGGTTGTGGCAGCAGGAGAATCTCCCAGCCTTACAGGAGAGTTCATTGGAGAGACCCACAGGGTCCTACAATGTACACAAACCCACACACCCAGGAATCAGCACCAAAAGGGCCCAATTTGCTTGTGGGTAGCAGGGGAAGTGACTGAAAGCTGGCCGAGAGCTGAGCATTGTTCCCTCTCAGACCTCTCCCCCACATACAGCACCACAATGCAGCAAAGAGGGTTCCCCTGCCCTGGAAAATACCTAAGGCTCCACTCCTTACATGTAACGGGTGCACCAAGACAAAGAAATACAACGAAAATGAGAGAACAGATCAAAGCTCCCAAAATAGAACTAAGTGATGAGAAGATAGCCAACCTATCAGATGCAGAGTTCAAAACACTGGTAAACAGGATGCTCACAGAATTGGTTAAGTATGGTCACAAAGTAGAGGAAAAAGTAAAGGCTATGCAAAGTGAAGTAAAGAAAAATATACAGGGAACCAACAGTGAAGGGAAGGAAACTAGGGCTCAAATCAATGATTTGGAGCTAAAGGAAGAAATAAACATTCAGCCAGAACAGAATGAAGAAATAAGAATTCAAAAAAATGAGGAGAGGCTTAGAAACCTCCAGGACAACTTTAAATGTTCCAACATCCAAATCATAGGGGTACCAGAAGGAGAAGAGGAAGAGCAAGAAATTGAAAACTTATTTGAAAAAATAATGAAGGATAACTTCCCCAATCTGGCAAAGGAAATAGACTTCCAGGAAGTCCAGGAGGCTCAGAGAGTCCCAAAGAAGTTGGGCTGAAGGAAGCACACACCAAGGCACATTATAATTGCTTACCCAAGATTAAAGATAAGGAGAGAATCTTAAAAGCAGCAAGAGAAAAGAAGACACATACCTACAAAGGAGTTCCCGTAAGACTATCAGCTGATTTCTGAAAGAAACCTTACAGGCAAGAAGGGGCTGGAAAGAAGTATTCGAAGTCATGAAAGGCAAGGACCTATATCCAAAATTACTCTATCCAGCAAAGCTCTCATTTAGAATGGAAGGGCAGATAAAGTGCTTCCCAGATAACATCAAGTTAGAGGAGTTCATCATCACTAAGCCATTATTATATGAAATGTTAAAGGGACTTACCTAAGGAAAAGAAGATGGCCAAAATTAGGAACAGTAAAATGACAATAAACTCACAACTATCAACAACCAAACCTAAAAAAACAAACTAAGCAAACAACTAGAACAGGAACAGAATCACAGAAATGGAGATCATGTGGAGGGTTATCAGCATGCAGGGAGAGAGGGGAGAATGGGGGGAAAGGTACAGAGAATAAGAAGGATAAATGGTAGGTACAAAATAGACAGGGGGAGGTAAAGAATAGTGCAGGAAACAGAGAGGCCAAAGAACTTAATATGGATGACTTGTGGACATGAACTAAGGGGGGAGAATGTTGCTGGGGTGGGTGCAGAGCAGAGGGAGATAAAGGGGAGGAAAAAATGGACAACTGTAATAGCATAATCAAGAAAATATACTTTAAAAAATAAAAATAGCCTTAGCTGGTGTGGCTCAGTGGATTGAACACAGGCCTGCGAACCAAAGGGCCACTGGTTCAATTCCCACTCTAGGGCACATGCCTGGGTTGCGAGTCATGTCCCAGGTAGGGGGCACATGAGAGGCAACCACACATTCTCTCCCTCTCTTCCCCTCTCTAAAATAAATAAATAAATAAATGTTTAAATAAGTAAATAAAAATATATAAATAAATCTTTTTTAAAAAATAAAATTAAATGTCTAAATATAAACATTTAGAAAGAGAATGGTTAATTGTGCAAATGGGGCAAAATGCTAACTCTTGGTGACTCTGGATGGAGGGTATTTTGTACCATTACCATTTTCTGTGCATTTAAACTTATATCAAAATTAAAAGTTATAAAAGAATCTTTTTTCACCAGTGGAATATTTTCTTAAATGACATCCTACATGGATGCTTGGTGTGTCCAACATAAAAACTTAGAGTTACTCTGAATAAAATGGAAACAGTGGATCCAGAGCTGTCCACACTCAGTTCCCATCTGCTCCCCATAGTGACACCTCAAGGGCAAGACCACAGAGGCTGGGCTGTTCACTGCCAAACCCTCTCCACAGGAGCACTGAACGTGCCTAAGGCAGTACTTCTGGCTTCACCCCTGTCTGGATTCTTTTCCTAGTCATCTCTGCTCTCCAATTTCTTATGACCTATGCTCTCTGTGCTTATTTGGCCTTTTCTTAATTTTATGCAAATATGCCAATTGCCGAGAATTCTCAGTCTCTCTGTCTACTATTGCCTGCTATCCATGATGCTCAAACAGGTTCTGCCCCAACCACACAGAGAGCACAGCTGCTCTTCAATTCCAGCTCTGCTTCCAGCTGCAGCTGCCCATACCTGTACCAAGCAGAAACTTCCTGAGGAAGTAAGTGCACTGTGCAGACAACTTCTGGCTCTCCTGGCCCCTATAAAACACCTCTGACTGCCGGAGTGGCTGTCTTTAGCATTAGGCAAGGAAAAATTGCTTGTGCTCCTTCCCTCTGGCTGCTGTCACAAATTACCCCTAAAGTGGAGCTTAAAACAACACAAATTTATTCTTTTACAGTTCTGATAGTCAGAAATCCAAAATCAGTTTCACAGGACTAAAGTCAAGGTGTTGGCAATGCTGGTTCCTTCTGGAGACTTTGAGAGGAGAATCCATTTTCCTTGTTTCTTCAGCCGCTAGTTTCTGCCTGACTTCCTTAGCTCGTGGCCCCTTCCTCCATTTTCAAAGGGAATCACTCCAGTCTCTGCTTCCATCATCTGCTCGCCTTCTGCTCTTCTGTCTAATCTCGCTCTGCCTCCCTCCTACGACGACACTTGTGATTACATTCAGACCCACTCAAGGAATCCAGGATACTCTCCTCATCACAAGAGCATCTGCCTTAACTTAATAACATCTGCCAAGTCCCTTTTGCCATGTAAAGTCACATTCACAAATTCAAAGGATTAGAAGTTGGGTATCTTTCAAGGCCATTGTTCAGCCTATCACAAATACCTACATTAATTAGTACTGTCCAACAGCCTTTCCCTATTATAAATACCCCCAACCTTTAGGATTATTTGCTGTCTTTTACTTAATTGTTCCCCTAAGTGATTCAAGTTCAAAACTGTCCATTCATTACAACAGACACTGCCTTCCTTCTGCTGTTCTGCTCCATTATGCCCTCTACCTGTAGGTGAAGTTACAGCTTGCCTCTGCACAGCTTTTCCTACACAAGCCCTTTATCAACTGAATTGATGAACTGCCTTGGTGTTGCATCGTCCTAGCCCAGGACGGAAGCTCCTGGAAGCAACAGAAAAGGAGTTGAGCTAGAGGATCCTCTGCTAATTTTCCAAACTATGGCTGGGGCCAGTGTAGGTCTCCCCAGGGGCTCTCTCCAACAACCGCCACACATAAATCAAGAAGGAGCTGAGCCACAGGACTCCTGGAGAACGAGGGGGATAAAGGAACGCTGGCTCACGTTTGGGCTGGTTCTAAAATATATGGGCATGAAAGCTTTGGGGTGATGGATTTCCTTTTAATACTGTCACATCTGCAGTCCTGGAGGTTTAACCTCTGATTTTTGGCTGTAAAACCAACATTATTTCCGCAAACTTGACACCAGATGCTGCCAGGGAGATATAGCTGAAGTGATAAAGATCTATTTAACAGATTTAGTGAAGCAAATACAAACTAATTAACAATTTTGGAATTGGAATTAAACACTAATTCTTTTAAACCATAAAATCTGAGATGAATAAAAGGAAAAAAAATGTACCCCCTCTGAATAACTCATAGGAGCCATCTGTTTGTCATTGAGGAAATAGCCCAATCAATAGATTTTGAACAAATTCTGATGTATTTTTATCTGGATTTGAATGCATTATGGACAGCCATCCCAGAAAGGAAGCACATTACTTCTGGCTAACATGTCAGTCCGGGCTTCCCTGAAGCTCCAGAAAACAAGCTATTTGTGTATTGACTCAGAATTAAGAAGACAAAGAATAAAATATCTTTATAAATTATGCTTCCATCCGCTAGGAAGGAAAGATGGCCTGAGGTTCCCTCTCACGTCACTATGCAGTAGTCATTGGTAGGACACGCTCTTTGCTGTGTCCTTGGTGCCATCTCCCATGAGGGTAGAGGAACCTCAGCTGCTACCATTTCAGACTTTCCAAATTAAGTGAAGTCCAAGCTGTGAAATCATGGAAATTGAACTTGTCCTCCCATCTCCCCATCTGAACACTTTTGGCCTCGATACGTAGTCAAATTCTAGAACACGGGCTCTAGAATTCATTCCACCCTAATCAGGCATGGGTGATGGGGAAGAATTCTGTTTGCCCTGGCCCCAAATTCCATTGATTTGGCATCAAATCATTCAGACAATTAATCCCACTCTGTGCAGCTCTTGAAAAGACCTCCAATCTTTTATAAGCTACTTGAGGACGAGAGACTTTGGTCTCCCTTGTGCCTAGACCAAAGATCTGCACATATACGCATATACAAGGGTACCCCCCAAATCCTGGAATTATCTTCTGGAGGGCAGGCTTGCAGTACAGGCTTCCCCCACTAGGTGAGTGTTCTAGGAACCCATCGGTTTCAGTGTACCAGCTGGCATTGTTGAGAGAGGCTGTGTTCAGCTTCAGTGAATTTTTTTTGAAGACTCCTTCAACATGTTTGCCCGTTTCATGATGGGTGATTTACAAATGCACCTGCCCACACTGTGCTGAGTGCTCAGCAGTTTTTGACAATAAATGGCATGACCCCCGTGCCTCACCCTCCTTATTCACCTGATCTCACCCTGAATGACATTGTCTTGTTTCCCTGGATGAAAAAAAGTCATCAAAGGGAAATGTTTTGCTGATTTGGAAGAGGTGAAACAAACAAACAAACAAAATGGTAGAAGCACTAAAAGGCATCAAAATCAACAAGTTCAAAAACTGTTTTGAGCAGTGGAAAAAATGTCTCAATAGGTGCATTGCATCAGTTGGAGAGTACTTTGAAGGTGACTGAAGTTTAAACACATGAGAATAAATACACAATTTTTTATAAATAAATTCTGGGTTTTGTGTCCCCCCCTTGTACATATATGTTCAATGAATAATAATAATGATGATGATGATATTACAACTTATTGAGTGCCTATTATGTGCTAGATACTGCTATGTCACTTAGTCCTCTCAGCAACATTATAACATAGATATTATTACAATCTCTATTTTACAGATAAGAAAACTAAGTCTTAGAAATGTCAAGCAATTTGTCAAAGGCCATGCAGATCCTAAGTGGCAAGAAAAAGTTAAAACTCAGGCCTATCTCATTTCAGAACTGACCTCTAACCACAACACAGGCCTCCTGTGTGTGTGTACATGGTCATTCATTCACTCCCATCCCACTTCTCAGCTGTATTCTATAATACATCTGAGATTACTTTATAGGAATATAACCTGTACAACTCAATTGAGAGTATTGAGTTTTAGGAAAAATAAGGTTGGAAAAGTCAAATTATTAATGAATCATCAGTTCAAATGAGGTTAGTAACAGCACTCGGGGAGGAGTTTGCAGCATTCCTTGAGATTTGCTACTTGGACTCCTGGGCAGGTGGGGCTATGAGCAAACAACAACAGGAAGCAAGAGACAGCCCGTTCTGGGCTATGATAACCACTGATAGCCTGGCCAAAGGCTGTGCAGGCTGAGCTACAGGTCAATCAAGCCTATCAATAAGACTTTGGGGCTCTGGCTCGAGTGGCTCAGTGGATTGAGTGCCAGCCTGTGAACCAAAGGGTCACTGGTTCGATTCCCATTCAGGGCACATGCCTGGGTTGCTGTCCAGGTCCCCAGTAGGAGGCATGAGAGAGGCAACCACACATTGATGTTTCTCTCCATCTCTTTCCCCTTCCTTTCCCCTCTCTCTAACAATAAATAAATAAAATATGTATATTAAAACAATTTTTTTAAAGACTTTGGGGACAGGCCCCATGGATCAGGTATTATGTGGCCTCAGTTACCCCCCCCCCATGTGGATAAATATTTGGAGGCAGAAATCATATTTCAGTAACAACTCAGAATGCTTTACTGGGTTTGGGGGTTACCACTACCTGTCACAGGGCAGTCCATACTCCTTTTATCTGCCCAGCTAGCGAAAGGCAACCAAGCTCATGTGTTCCTACAGTTGTTAAACATGTCCTTGGTCAGGACCCTTCCTTACTCTGAAAATCCTTTACAACCAGACCTATGCAATTCTCTTGGGCCCTCTCAATGGCTGTTACCTAAAATATCCTGGTGATAAATATATACATCCAAACATAGAAACAGCATGAACATGTTTCCGACTGCGGTTTCTGGTCTGTCTGGACAATGAGTGACCAGATTCCTCTGCATACACCCCCAATTCCTATGCCCTGTGCTGGGCAGGATGACAAGGGGTCACTGGCAGGGACCTACAGCCTCACAAGGCCAAACCCAGAATGACCTTCGAGGATCAGAACCCAGATGAGTACTTGAGCTGCCTCGGTTTCCCCAGTAAGTCTGAGAGCCGACCAGCTCTGAAGGAACGCAGGTCAGAACAGGCAGAAAACGACCGGCACCCTCGCACAGTTTGAGCCCCTCGTCCTGATGCCACTTCCCATCCCAAGGAGACAGTCACATCCCAGGCTCTTCATGCCATTGTCTCTCAGACTAGGGCCCAGGGACATTTCCTCTGGGTTCCTGAGTTTTTGACATTGTTTTTTAATTTTGTGTTTTTATTTTGAGGAAACTCTAAAAATAATTAATATAAGCATCTTGTGGATCAACTGGCTGACCACTCAAGCCACAGACTTTCTACAGCCACGTGTAGATTTGTGTCTATGCAGAGCCAAAGCAGATGCTTTCACTGCTCCCAGCCGGTGAAGCACCAGCGGCTGGGCTTCGGCACAACCGGTGCGGTCATTGTCAAGTGGAACACACAACCTCACCGTGCCTGGGAAAACAAAGGGGCCACGGTATTTATAATAGAAGCTATGTAGAGTAGCCGAATTTTGTTAGCTTTGTGGAATTATTTATATTTTATAAATGTATTAAAGTGTATCTGAATGTTGTTTATATTTAAATGTATACATTTGTTTTGGTTTTAAGGAGATAACTTAGGTTAATATCTGCACACATATAAATTAACTAAGGTAATAAAATAATTTGTCATCATTTTTCTTTTAAAAGGGTATATATATATATAATTTATATATGTAATTATATATACCCTTTTTATATATATAAAAGGATATATACATATATATACAATTTAGGCTTAAAGCACTATTATTTTCTGAATATTACATCATCAATTTCTCCAATACAGAGGAGTTTGACCCCCACTGGCCAGTGGGTGTGGCAAATATTTTTAGTTGGTCAAACTAACTTTGGTTTTGTTTTGGCCTCCTTGTTCATAATCCTTTCCCCTGAAGAATGCTAAAAGGACCAGTAACTCGAGTGAAAAAATAAAAATAAAAACCTGTCTATCTGACCATATTAACTGTTCTAAACAGGAACAGAAGGTTCTGGCAGGTCCTCAAGGAACATCCTCAAGAGCTAGCATTTGGTCAGAAGGACAAAGCAGAAACCCAGCACCAGACGTGAGCAAGAGTCAGATCCACCCAGGCAGCAGGCCAGCCCTCGTGCTCATCCTCGTAATTTCTTTATCTCCTCCTGCCCGCACCACTAAAGACACAACTAGCTCCAGAGCCTGGAGGAGGCCAGCTGGGGAGCACAGAGCCCGAAGTTGAAATCCACTCACCCCTGCTGAGAGGTGGTCAGGGCTGGGAGGCAGGAGTCAGACTAGTGAACTCACACATCAATTGCTGGCCACAGAGAAAACAAATTACTTAAGACATAATTAACTGGGGACAATGAAACACCAAGGCCATCCCAGTGAAATGCCCCTTTACTTCTGACTTGAGTTGCACTAAAGAAGAAAAGCAAGGTTCCATGAGAAGAAATTGTTGAAACGTTAAGGTCTTGCCCTTAAGTCCCATCCATGACCCCTTAACTGTGGTTAGCCTGCTGGTAGACAGTGCTAGGGTTGGAGGAGGGGTGCTACGAGAGAGGGAGTGACAATCAAGGTCAACAATGACAGCTCTGGGACACTGCCCAGGGCTGCTCCTGCTCACCCTGTAGCAAATACAAAGTCTAAGGAAATTATATGATTGAAAGAAATGGACAAGCTGTAAGACACAGAAGCACTTGGTGTATATATTAAATGCATATGAATATTTTTAATCACACAAAGAAATATGCTTTCCGCCACTTTTCATGAAATACACAACTCCTTTTTTGTCTACCTTTCATTAGTGTTACTAAAGAACATGAATATAGAGAAGTGCTATTCTCCATCATAAGGAGAACAATAGCACAAAGGTGATACAAAAGATAACAGACAGCTTAGAATGACGAGGCGATTGGGAATGGTGGGGACTGTGCTGAACTGGAGCGCACTCGTTCTGTCTGGAGACAGCAGACCCTCCTCAGGCCTGCTGGGGCTACCGTATGCTTTGCCAAGGCAGGTGCCGGTTCCGCTCGGCAGTAACCCCAGGGGCCTGCAAAGGAAATGGAGGCTGGTTGCTGCAGGTCCATCCATCCTTCAGCTGCGGGCCAACCACTGACCCGTTTAATCATTTGCTGCTGGGCCTTTTTTCTATAATACTTTTATCAGTTAACAACCTGTAACAGATAATAGAGGTAAATTCCCAGTGCAGAACACCATTATGTGTCTGGCCACAGTAATGAGGCCGTTCCCACATCTTAGCAAATAGCCCATGCTACCTCAGCTCTGCTGATGTGGGTATAACAGATTATACTCAACAAAACCCCACATAATGGCAACTATTCATCCCTTCTAATATTAATAGGTAGCATTAATCTTATGTAATAGAACCTGTTCACTTTATCAGGCACTTCATTTCATAGTTCTTCCTCTGCTTCTTTCAATGTTGGCTTACTACACAGACCACATCTCCTGGACACCTTCCAATTGACATCATCCCTAAGGTAGGTCTAGAAGCCCAGCAATGGACAATACAGCACAGAAAAGGTAGCCTCAGTCAGGGTTCTATGGCTTTCCTCTCCTCTCACCCAGAACCACCCTAAAGGGGAATGAATACAGGACACATTCCTTTTAGTCGAGCATTCTTCCTCATCCTTCAGATCTCAGCTTAGGTGCCACTTCCATTAGGAAGCCTTCTCTGATTGTTTCCTTTACCTCAACAACAAGAACTGCATTAAGTGCCTTCAATCTAGATCCCCAGCTCTGTTGGTTTGCCCAAATCTACCATTACCCTCTGTGGGCTCTTTCCAAACAGGGTCCCAGTATCTCCCAGACCAAAGCATAGAAAGCATTCAACAATGAGCAAATGGTTGATGGATGAATGGATGGATGGGTGGATGAGTAGATGGACCAACGAATGCTGTCAGCTTTCTAAGAGGTTCTGCATAGGGGAAGGACTATTCTCCAATGGTATCTTAATAAAGATGTTACCACAAGATGGCGCTCATAATTTTTCTAATTTATGGCTTCCATGGAAAATTTTCACATTTCAAAGTTTAAGCTGTCTTACTCGCATTATGTATTTTTCACAGTTAATGTAACTAGTTTGCCATACTGTCCATGTTGCATGTGTAATCACATGTCACATAATTACAAACATGCTCTTTGCTCTGGGACATCAAGAGCCACCCCTGTGGGATTTGCTTTGGCATTGAGCCGGCTGCTTTGTGGCTTGTCCGATTGCTACAGAGTACGAGGAACAATGGCAGTCCCTAGGTAGCACAGGAAATGAAGGCATTGTTCTTCCACCACTCCATCCCCAACCACATAGAATCAGCAGAAAAGCAAAACCTTGGCTTGAAATAGCCATTAACTTTGGAACCATGAACTTTGCCTTAATAAAGTAACTCCTTACAGTGTACCGTGCTTGGTGCCATACAAAGCAATCTCCCATCACAATAAGCTTCTGAGCTCCTGAAAACTATGCCAAGCACTTTAGACTTATAGTCGCCTTTTAACCCTCACACCAACCCTGGAGTTAGGTCTTAATATTTCCCATTCCACAGATAATAAAACGGGGCTTCAGAGAAGGGATGTGATTTGCCAAAATCATACGGGTGGTAAGTGGTAGAGCTATAGGTGGAATCCAGGTTTGTCTCTACTCTCCATTAATTTGCCTTCTATTATTCCCTGTGCTAGAACCCATTTCAATATCAAAGATGGGGTATTAAGCAGTAAGGGGGAAGGGAACTGCCAGGCATAAGACCTGTTATGTGCCTGTCACCTTCCTGTGGTTGTGTGCACACCCACACATCACAGAAGCTCTATAAGGAGAGTAACATTTACTATGTTCGAGTTCCCACAACATGCCAGGCACACCATCGAGTGCCTTCTCATACATCATTTCATTTCATCTCTATCTACTTCCGTGAGGGAGATATTACTATCCCCACTTTACAGATGAGGAAATTACGGCTCAAAGAGATTCAATGGCTTCTTTTATGTCACAGAGGACCCCAGTGCCGGAGCTAACATGCAGACTCAGTCCCATCTGACTTCAAAGCTCTGTGTCACTATGTGAGATTGGAAAAGGCCACCTGAGGAGGAGGACCTTGGGAATTCTGGACAGAATTCCTGGAGCTGCCTCAGTATCTGCTCTCATAAAACTACCCTCGTTTTTCAAACATTCCTCTGGGCCTTGGCATTTTTCTGTTCCTGGGGTGGGAGTGGGGGGATGCCTTTCCCTACAGGGTCTGCCTGAAAAGCTCCTACTCACCTTTCAAGACCCAGCTCAAAGAACATACGTGAAGGACTCATGGACATGGACAATGGTGAGGGGACTGATTGTGAAAGTGGGGGGCAGGCTGGATAGGGGGGCAAGGGGGGAAAGTGGGACACCTGTAATAGCATAAACAATAAAATATTTAAAAATACTTTTAATAAAACTATTTTACTTAAAAAAAGAAAAAGACCCAGCTCCAATGTCATTTCTGCCACGGTGCCCCCTCTAGTGCCTTTCTTATTAAACGTATCCTCATAGCGTGTCTGTTGTCCTTCCTCTACGTCCCGCCCCCCCCCGCCCCCACACCTTGTGGTTCCTTATAGACTAATACACAGCTATGGAGCAAAGATGACTGGCATGCTGGTGCGGAAGTGAGGGAGGAAAGGCCAGTGAAGAGAAAGACATGTACAACGACAGCAGACAGCGCCTGTGGAGACTGGGAGGTTCCTATCCGTGGGCCAGTTCAAGGGTCGTTGTGTATTTGTAAGCACTGAAGTCCCCAGCTAGAAAACTCAGAAATCCCAGGATATCTTTTAACAAATGCACAGAACACTTATTCTGTGCCGAGCACTGGCGTGCGGACCTTTGTGCATGCTCGCTATGTTCATTTTCATAGCCTTTGTGACTGCCACAGAGAAATGAATTGAATTAGCAAGGGCGAGAGACAGAGATGCCTGAAGAGTCCCTATTTTTTCCCAGACTGAGAGGAAGCCTTCAATGTGACCGAAGCCCACCTCCATGAGAGAACCTGGCGCGTCTAGCTGAACCTTGTATACACCCACGTTCTGGAACAAAATAAATTATTGCTACTGTTTTGTAAATCACTTTATTGAGATATAATTGACATACAAAAAGCTGTATATAATCGATGTACTGTATACAACTTGGTAAGTTTGGAGACAAGTACATATCCAGGAGACCATCACCACAGTCTATGCCACAGACATATCCATCACTTCCGAAAGTTTCCTCCCACACTCTTTGTTATTATTATTAATTATTCTTTATAATTCATTATATTACTATTCATGTGTTATAAGGAAACAGTCAACAAAATGAACAGGAAACATACGAAATGGGAGAAAATATTTGCAAACTACAACACATGGTGATCATAGGGCATTCCTCTGCCCAGCGTTCCTCTCCACTCTGTACAGAATCAACCTTAACAAGTTTTTAAGTGTAAGCACAGCGCGGTTAACTGTAGGCTCCAAGCTGCTCAGCGGATCTCTGGGACTTGCGCGTCTTGCATGCTGAAACGCTGTGCCCTTTCACTGTTTCCCCCCGCCTCCGGCCCCAGACAACCATTATTCCACAGACAGGCTAACACGAAGCCTGGAAAAACCACTAATGTCCACAGCAAAACAAAGATGAAGACAGATGAGAGCCCAGGGCTCAGCCACTAACCTTGACTGCTGGTGAGGAGAGTCTGGACGACAAAATACTGTCAGTCAGTCTACAGTATTGCAGGCTGGGAGCACAGCTTCCCACAAATGAGCCCGTTCAAGCCTTACTTAAAGCACATTCTTGGGGAAAGACACATGCCTGGTAAGTAAGTTCTCTCTATCGGGGTCAGCAAACTAGAGCCTATGGATCAAATCCCACTGGCCACCTGTTTTTGTAAATAAAGCTTTATTAGAACACAGCCAACCTATTCATTTGAATATTGCCTATGGCTGTGTTTGAGCTACGATTCCAGAATTGAGTAGTTATGAGAAACTGGCTTGCCCTTGAAAGTACACCAAATTCTGCTCCAGACAAGTGATGTTTAGCTCTCACTTTTTACGTTCTAAACATCTCTCGAATCATTTCAGACATTCTTTCATTGTTGTTCCTAAATTTCTAATTACAAGATGTTTCAAACCTACACTAACATTGACTCAACAGTAAATAACTCTCTCACATGCCACTGAGGTTAAGCAGATGTTACCATTTTCCCATATTCGTTTCAGTTTGACTGAGACATGAACAAAAAAGTACAAATGCAGCTAAAGTACTCCTGTCTCTTTCTCTTCCCTCCATCCCCGTGGCCGTTATCTTGAACTTGGAGTGTGTCCTTCCTGTTCACAGTTTTGTGCTATCACTACAAACATACAATTTGCTACAGGCTTGGATAATTTTTACCTATTAACACTATAATATCGTATGTGTCTTTTAGTAATATTTTCCCACTCAGCATTATCATTTTGAGATTTATATGTATTGATACATGTATATCTAGTTCATTCACTTTAATTGCATCGGGGAATTTCATTTTATGAATAAATCACAGTTTATATAACAACCTATTGAGGGACAATTTGGTCATTTCCACATTTTTCTCTATTCTTAGTAGTGCTATCGTAAACAACTTTGCATAGATCTCTTTGTGTGCAAGGCATGAATTTCTCTAGCGTATATTCCTAGGAGTGTAATAGCTGGTCAAAGGGCAGAAGTATGAGTAATTATCTTCTATTCACCCTTTCAGATAACACTCCCCACTCTTTTCTTTCCTGCTGTGGATTCCAGGAAGCTGAGCTATGTGGACTAATCAGCAGGCTTCCTCGTTTCTGCTTCCCATTGTGTTTGGCCCGTGAAGGGGACCCAGAGGAAATTGGAAGTGGAAGGAAAGCAGGTCGGGGTGTTTACTTTCCCAGACCCCCTCCTGTGGGATTGCAGCAGGCTGAATAAGTGCCTCCATTAAAGGTCACAGGCTGCCTTCTCCACACAGCCATCTCTGACTTGGGTTTCCAGTAAGTGTACACTCCACTTTCTCCTTGAGGTCTAAGGTGGTAACATGCCACTAACACCCGTCCCTAGAGACTACACTACTCCTGTGCATTTGCTGCACCTTGTCCATAATTTTCTAAGTAGTCCCATTATTAAAATCTCCTCAATTATCAAACTTGAGTGTGCTACCTCTCTGCAGCCAGAACAATGGCTGATAAAACATACCTCTTCAACTTTACAGCATCCATAAATTGCTCCCCAAAGTAGCTGGATTCACCTGCACCCTCACGGATTTGTTTACGAGTTCCTACTTCAAATTCTGTCCAAAAACTTGATGTGATTTGCATCATAATTTTTGCCAGTGAGGATGAGCGTAACTATCTTTCTATGTGTTTCTTGGTCATTTGGGTTTCTTCATCTGTGAGTTGCCTGCTTGTATTCTTTTCCTGATTTTCTGGCTTTTTTCTTCTTACTGATTCAAGTAAGTCTTTTAGATATACTGAATGCTATTTTTTCTTGGACCAAAATAAATCTTCTTTCAATTTAGACCTTGTCATTTTATTTGATTTATGGTGTGGCTTTTCATTTTAAGGTGGTCCACGGTGTCAATCTTTTTCTGGTTTTGCTTTGTATAACTTGCTTAAGAAATTCCCTCCTAACCATAAAGCCATAGAAATGTTTTCTTATATATTCTTCCAAAATGTACACCCTGATACTTTGCTATGTATAATATGCACTTCTTTGCCCAAATTTTTAAGGAAAAAATAAGGATGTGCATTATACCTGGTATAATGACTACATACCATGGGTATAACAATCCTGTGTATAATGCGCACAGAAATGTGGGTGCGCATTATACATAGCAAAATACGGTAGTTTTGCTTTCCCATTTATATCTTCAGCCTACCTGGAATATAGTTTTGCATTTGGTGAAGGGTGGGATATAATTTCATTTTCCTGTATAAATAAGTACTTAGTTTATTGATGCCACATCTACCATATTTCAAGACTCCACATGCACACAGGGCTGTTTCTCGGCTCTCCTACTGGTCTGCTTGTCCATCCCTCTCCAGTGATGCAGTGTTTATAAAAAGTCCAGGTATCCGGTGGAGAATTACTCCACCACCTCCTCCCAAACTGCCTCTTCTTCAAAATTCCCTTAGGTCCGCTTTCTCATGTGTATTTTAGGGTTTTGATACTTTGTATCAGATCATGATAATTTTTTCTATTAGTAAGTTTTAATAATTTAATAATAAATGACAATAATGTATTGATAGTTTAAATCATATACAATATAATATATGATGTATAAATAAATTTAGAGAATGATTTTTTTGCATCAAGAAAATCAAATGACTTTGAACTTGTGAGTGAGGTATATTACCCCAGCATATCCTCTAACACTGAACTGTCATTCGATTCCAGAGACAAGTCCTACTTGGGTGTATTATTTTTCTTAATACAACTGGTTTACCTAGGATTTTTGCATCCATCTTAATGACATTATAATCTATATCTGTGTTATCTCTATTCATTATTTTTGTTAAATAGCTAACAAGTGGTAGCTTTCTCTCTTTTTGTATTATCTAAATTAATTTAACAGGGATTATCTGATTTTTGAAGATTTCCTAGAACTCTCCTGTAAACACACCTATGCCTGGTAGCTTTTGAACTAGATTATTAATTATCATTCTAGTTCATTTAATAGTTATAGGTCTAGTCAAGTTTCCTGATTCTTGTTGAGTCATCTCTTGTATGGTACATTTTTCTAAGGAATTAGCTATCTCCCCAAAGTTTTCGGATGCATGATGCAGAGGAGCAGCTCTGCCATGACCTTGCACATTTCCACAGAGGCCACAAAAGCAAGGCTTCTCCACTGTCTGACCTGCATCTTTACAGAACACCTGTCATCCTCCCCAAAACATGGTCATGATAAGGAGTGTCTTGTGGGGAACTGTCACAAAGCTGTTTACTACCCACCTCTGTATCCTGCACAATACTCCCTATTTGTAGAGAGTTTGCATGAGACAACAAAGTTCTGCTAAATGAGTAAAACTCACACCTTCTATCTCCAAGTCCAGTAGGCTTCCCTCTGTCCCATGACTTCCTGGTCATTACAGAAGACTGAGCCCACCTGGAATAGCCCCACACCCAACTGCTTCTGAATCCATGCTTTTCCTCCAAGGTCAGGATCTAGCTGAGGCTTTTGCCCTGGGTAGCAGAGGCTAAAGTTCATTGCTGTGTCCCTCTCTAGGCTTGGTACCATATCTGGCATAGGGCCGGGCACATCTCAGGTGCTCAGAAAGCCTGAGCAATTGAAATGGATTGGCTTTATTTGAGGAGCCTCAGACACAGAACAGTGCTGACTCAGGGCATCACAGCTCCGCAATGACTCATACATTAAGACCTCTTTAATGGATAATTATGGAAACGTGCTGCCTGTATGTGTCTTAATTAAGAACAACGTGGTCTTGACTGCAGCCTCTGAGCAGACTCTTTTCCTCATCCTTCCCTCCTCTTTTCTCCACAACATCTAGTGAATCCGACTGCCTTTGACAAGGCTTTCCTTCTCCCAATAATACTGCTGACAGTCTTGGTTTGGAAACAGTTGAGGTAGTTAGGGATGGCAGCCCTTTAGCCAGCGTGAGGCTCTCTAACAGGCAACCTAAATCAGAGAGTAATAGAGATGTCGCCACACCTGTGCTGCCCCAGATCTTGGGAAAGGCTGGGGCTGAGGCTGGAAACTGGCAGAAGCTAATCTTATTCTTCCCAGCACTCACTCCCCCAAATTAGCTTATCCCAGTTAGAGAATAGAGATGGGCTCCCTTCACCTGCACCACCTCTCAGCTCCAATCCCCAACCCTAGGGCAGGCTGGGCCTGAGCCCCGAGGGGAGGAAGGGTGCAACCATTCTCTCTCCTACCAAAGGATATCTTGTTTGTTTGCTCAGGGGCCACAAAAGAGGACTGGGCTCCGGAAAGGTCTGGTTTCCCCAGCCAAGATTCCAAACCCTAGCCCAGAGCCAGACACCCCCTAACAGCTTCTGTCAGCCCAGAGTCCCTCAGACTGTCCCTGGATTCTCCATCACCATGCTCGGGCCGCTTCTCAGCTCTTCATCCAGCGAACGTTTACTATTGTGTCTGAGGTCTTGATGCTCTGTGATCCCATGTCCTTCCTTCCCCGCCCCCTGTCCAAACACACACAGTTTTGAAGTATTGATGAAACTAGTAAACATGTTTTCAAAGAAGCTTTATCATTAGGTATGACTCATCTTATAGTGGGTGGCTTTAGGTTTCTCTGGTCCCCAGCTTGTCTGGGGAGCAATTAATGTAGTGTAAACAAATATTTAAATCATATGAGAGCTCACTATTTAAGATCACTAGACATGAGCTCCTTGTAATGTTATGGCCACTCCATCTGTGGGTAAAACCTCCTTAAATAGGGGGACCGCTGGACAAAACTCCTACTTGAATGAACAGAGCCGTTAAACTTCACCCGACAGACAAGATGAGGAATACTGTGGGCCCACTGTCCTTGATTTTACACATGCAGCTGTCCTAACTGATTCATAAGGAATATGGGAAATTCCAATCCAAGAAAACAGGTCTTTCTTACTTAGGGCCCTGGCTCTGTTTCCCCTACCTAACCCTTTCCAATGGCTTCCTATTTCCCAGATCGGTAATTCTAAGAGTGTTTCCTGATCCAGCAATATCAGTAGCCCTTGAAACTTATCAATGCAAATGTGCAGGCCATACCCCAGACCTACTAAATCAGAAACCCTAAAGGTGGGGCCTAGCTCTCGCTGCTTTAACAAGCCTTCGGGTGATTCTTCCTGAAGCACAAAGTCCGAGAACCACTGCCCTAGATAGAGGTGAACCCTCAGCCAAGGTCTGCAAGGCCCTCCATAGAGACACTGCTGGCCCATAGCCTGTGTGTGAATTATCAATAGAGCTCCCTCTGGAAGGATGTAGCCGCAAGCACGTGCTTTCCAAGTGAAGCCAGAGCTCCACTTCAGCACCCCCGTCCCCTGTCCCACACATCAGCAGGGTGCCCTCGTGAAGCCAACAGCCTGCACGATCACACATGAACGTCCTGGCCCCAGGACCAGACCGTCCATCCTTATATCCCACATTTGCCTCCTCATCTCTGGGCTGCAACCACTCTCGATGTTTTACAGTTCCCTGAACACATCATGGTACTTCACACTTCCTTCACACCTTTGCCCAGGCTGTTCTCTCTCCTTGGAACACCTTTCTCCCATTTTCCACCTGCAAAACTCCTACCATCTTTAAAACTCAGCTTGGTCATATCTTCTTCCAAGAAATATTTGCTGACTACAGGAGAGTCGGATTCTGCTCCTCGAGGCTCCCCTATCGCATCGTGCTCACCCCCGACATAGCCCTCGCCTTACTGCGCCTCAGTCGTTGGTCTCCTGTCTCCATCCTCCTGCAGGGCAGGGCCCATGCCTGATTCGTCTTTGTATCACGTGTCAGTGCAGTACCTGGCACAGGCATACGCTGACAAAACAGCGCATGTCAGTGAGGCGCCAGGGCCTCGGCACCCAGAGACACTGTGAAGATCACATCAAACAGATCAACCGCATGGAGCGAATTCATAGTTAAGGAACGGAACAAAGGGAGAAGAGGAGAGGAGGAGGAAGCAAGGCCCTTGCCAAAACAGTGGGAGGCAATTGCTTCTGAATGATTTAGAACCTGCCTGGAAAGCAGGGTGACTTTCTGCTCTGAAACGTTGAATGCCTGTCCTCTCCAGAGTCATTTGTGAAGCCAAGAAAGCCAGTCCCAAGCAAAAAAAAATCTCTCATGGGAGACCTGTCCTCTCACGGAGCTTGGTTAAGCACCAGCCACAGAGGAGCCACCTTGCTGTCCAGAAGGTAGTGCCTTCCCCACGGCAGCTGCACCCAGGGGTGCAAACAGGGATGAGACCCAAGTCCTGAGGCCTCTCCTCCACAAAAGTAAGGCTCTAATCACTGTGTCGAGATGCCAGTCAGGTCGGCATGCCCCTCCTCAATGAGCTGTTTATCTAATTATTAGATGTGAATTGCAAGTTGCTACTCATGGCAGTAATGCAGTAATGATCTTCCTGTGGAAGCCATTTGCCTTCTGGAATAATTTCTACACCTGGTGAGCTGTGGAGGAATAAAACAGGGGGTCAGTTTATGTGGAGAAGACATGAACTTTCTCAATGTAAAGGAATAGTTCTGAAGGTAGCATGGAGGTGATGCTGAAGAGGCTGTTGCAGTCAGCAAGAGGGGAAATGCACTAGGGCAAGGCAGTGGGGATGGAGACATCATTCTAGACAGACAGACAGAGGGCTGGGATAGAACAGGATGTGGGATAGAGAGCAAAAGGAAATCAGGAGGGAGATGAAGAGGTCTGTCCTAGATTCTGAAGGTGCTGCAGGAATAGCTAGGGCAAACTTCCTGAGAGACAGACTTTATTAGCACAATCCCCCGCCTGAGCCCGGGTTTGTGTGCACACACGTGTGCACATGCACACTCACACACCGACTCAGCCCAGCTCCACGTCCTCTGACTGACGTGACCGTGTTATCAGAACGTCCCCTTCAGATAGCTCAACCAAACTAAGTCAAAGACACTCTCTGTAGTCCCAGCTTCTTCAATTTTCACTGTAGTGACAAACTGTGACCCTTTCCAGGTGTCTAAAAGCCACTGGGGCAAGAAAACAGATAGCGTGGCCAAAAGAAAGGAGATAAAAGAAACTCGAGTGTGGTGCTTACCCAGTGTGTTGAGAAAGGGCAATTCTCACGTCCTTACTAAAATTTGGAGTGGACACACACAGACGTGAGCAGAGATTCACGAATACATGTAGTAGTACATGGGGCACTCCAGTATGCAACACACACACACACACAGCAGGAGACAGAGAGAGGCTTTCTTATTCATAGACTCACACACATGAACACAGAGAAAACAAAATGGCGCCCACAAAACCATCACACGATAAGTAGATACGCTCTGACAGATGCACATATATTAACTCACTTAAAACAAGAGTTTTGAAATAACAATCAGAAAATTAAAGCAAAAAAAAGTGTCACTTATCTCAATTTTTTTTAGAAAAATTCACTGTGTCATTGAAACATCCTGCCTATGACTCTGAACCCTCTCCAGCTATAAAATACCTTGTATTTATTTGCATGACACATTTTCCTTGTCAAAGAAAATTCACAAGTGTGTTCTCCTTAACATGTCACAGGACTTTTTTAGTTTGTATGATTTTTCTAATTTCCAAATGCATTTGGTGCTGGATGCTGACTGTTAGCACTCAACATATCCCAGCCCTTCTGAGCTCCTCCTGAGTCACCAGGAGCTGGAAACCAAAAAACTACATTTTCCAGATTCCCATGTCAGCAGGGTTCTGGTTTTATTTCCACCAAAAGAGACATTCCTGTGAGATGTGGGAGGGGGAAGAGAAACAGAAGCCATTGTTGCCCCCCAGACATCGGCAGGCAGGTGAGCTGCTTCGGCAGGTGCAGGCAGGAAGTGTCGCAGGGGCTCCCATACATCCCTCTGTGAATCACCCATGTCCACATTTCAGGCAGCTGAGATCATTGGTAGTGGGTTTGGAGTTATTTTTATAACTAAGGTAAAGCTCTGAGTCTATAAAAATTTAAGCCAAAAGTAAGGGCCCATTACCGGATCAGCTCACAGAAGTGATAAAAATAAAGAAGTAGGAAAAAAAGAAGTAAGCAGCATCAGGAGCCACAAGGACTGCTGAGGGCTGAGGTTCCCAGGAAGTGGGCTCTAAGATGAATATCAGCAGGGAGGAAGTTTGTTAGGGAGGGTTGTGGAAGGGGAAGGGGTAGGACCAGATTGAAAGAGAACTTGAATGTAAATTTGCCATACTTGACAGAAGCCCCACATCATCTCGAGGGAGCTGTGAAGCTGAATCGAGGGAGTGGTGAGGCTGGGTGATCCTTCAGTGCTGGGTGAGGATGCCAAGCCTGTACCCCTGAATGCTTATCAGTTCTCCCGAGTTGAGGCAAGGAGGCCAGGCATGATGCCCCACAATCCCTGTGGGAGATGGGCAGCTCAGGGCCTTCAGACAGCAGCTCTCAGGAGCTTGAGGTAGACAATCCTTCCTTCCTGTTACGGACTAGAAGTGTATAATCCCCATAAAATGTATATGCTGGAGCCCTAACCTCCAACATGATTATATTTGGAGACAGGGTCTTCAAGGAAGTAATTAAGGTTAAATGAGGTCATGAGTGGGGTAGTAATCCAATGGGCCTGGTGCCGCTTATGAAAAGTCAGAGCCACCAGAGTTCTCTCTCTCTCTCTCTCTCTCTCTCTCTCTCTCTTTTTTTCTCTCTCTCTCTCTTTTTTTCTCTCTCTCTCTCTCTGAGGACACAGCAAGAAGGCTGTTGTTTGCAAGCCAAGGAGAGTCCTCAACAGGACCTGATCATGCTGCCATCTTGAGCTTGCTCTTTTCAGTCTCCAGAACTGGGAAAATTAATTCTGTTGTCTAAGCTACCCATTCTGTGGTATTTTTTGTGGCAGATCAAGCTGACTGATACTGTAATTTTTGAAGGAGACCGTGGGCAGTGCATGGCAGGGTCTGGCACAGGAGCTGGACCAGGCACCCAGTTGCCGTCAGCTCATTCTGACTCTCTCTCTCTCCACTCTCCTCACCTCGGCTCTTTTCCCCTAAGCTGCTAGAGAAAACACAACCATCGACACTAGCCTCCCACCCTTCCAAAGCTGTGATCCAACAAAGAAGAGAGCTCTCCCTCAGGCTTCGCTTTGCAAAATTTTAGGAAAGGACTGTGGTCCACCCTGGCGCACCAAAGGCAACCTCCTGGACCAGTTCTGAGGCCATTTGTGTGGGGTACTGGGGTAGACTTTGCCTTTAGGCCATATTACTATCAAAAGTGGAAGTGAGGGGTAGTGCTCAGCAAGAAAAGGAACTAGATATGACATCCTTTATTTTACCAATTATTGGCTCAACTTCTAATAACTCACCACCAATGTGCCATTAGGCAACTCACTTCACCTCTCTGAACTTTGCTCTCTTCGTCTGTCCCTCAGGTGGCAGTGCTTGTAGAATAAGGAGGCAATGCCTGTGATCAGCCTACCTAGCACAGGGCTGGCACACAGTAAGTGTCCAATAAACAATGGCTTTCATTGCTCTTATTACCTGGACACTACTGTAAGAAAATACAAATTTTCATCTCAAACTTCTGAGCCAATTTTCAAAACATGGAAGAAAACCAAAATATCATCCAGGGAAATTATATTTGCCCCAGGTCAAAAAACTCATAAAGTTATCTAAAATACACATTTTTCAGGCAAGGAAACAAGCCCCAAGAAATTAATAACTGGCCTAAGATCCCACAAAGAGAAAAGATAAGGCTGCGATTGAAAAGGAAATAAGAACTCTAATAACATGCGCGGGTGCCGCCCCCAACCGGCTGCCACTCCACCCTGCCATTGCCTTCACTTACACCCCCAACCAGCCCCCTAACTCATCCCATCCCAGGGTTCCAGCCTCTCTTTTCTCCCAGACACCCAACCTATATGGTCATGCCCAAGGCTTCTCAGTGAGTGTTGCCGGGATGGAATTGAAACCCAATGGGATATCTGGAAGTAATAAACTCCCAACTGCTTGTTCATTTGGTACCAAGTGGGGTAGCACAGATTCCTCTCATCTCCCTTTCTTAAGACTCAATAAAAAGTTAGTGATGCATTCAGCAGAGATCAGATAAATGAAATTAGGTTCCTTTTTAAACCTTTTATGGGATTGACCCTTTGGTCACATTCCTGAGACTCCCTTAGGGTAAATCTGCCCCATCATCTGGTAATTGCACATTTTAAAAACTGACTATTGGCAGAACTGTGAAGAAAAAGAATTTGATTGACCAGCGGAGATGCAAGCAAGAAGGAAAAAGTAACATCTTTGGTTGAGCCTTGAAGGACAGATGACTAAGTTGGGGTGAGTATTCCAGGCAGGAAGACACAGCGTGAACAAGGACATGGAAGTAAGAACTACAGGGTGTTGGGGACTGGAAGGACCCTGTAGGAGCTTGGAGGTCCCTTTGGAAATGTAAGACCCAGCTGAGGGCAGGATGAGGTTGATCACAATGGCCCCAGCACCGCCCACAGGCTAAAGCAGAGGTGGGGAGGTGGCAGAGGCAGGTCAGGAATTACCATCCCTGTATCACAGATAAATGAAGCTGGGGATTCCACTGGGTAACTGAACTGTCCAGGTTCTGGGCTCATTCTGTTCATATAGCAGCTCTCAGCAGCTCAAAGCTGCCTTCAACTGCCGAAGGAATCAAAGAATCCAAAGAGCCTGCAGGTTGGGGCTAAGGACACACTAAGAAACAATGGGGAGAGAGAATGCTAGCCAACTGCTCAGATGGGGATTGTCAGTAAGTGATAACTGACTTTGGCTGCCTTAAAACAATCTTTCACACCCATTAAAACCTGGGCCCAGGACGCTGAAGCTGAACTAATAACACCGCCCAAATTGCATCCTTCTTCACTATGTGGCCTCAGGCCTTCCCATATCTCTGAGCCTCATTCATATTATGTGGGGTTGGTTCCACGGGCTGGTCTCTGCTGCTCATGGTTCTGACAGGATTCGTGAGGAATTTGTGGGGCCTTCAACCCTGATGTTGGCCTAATAACACCACACCACTCACATCTCTAGTCTCCAATCTACTAGATCAATGCCCAACAGGAAATTTCAGGCAGTAATTTATTCTGAATCTTCCCACCATGGGACTTGCTTTACATACATTGCTACATGAACTCTAATAAAACATTAAACAGACAAAAAAGGTTGCTGTCAGCTTCCCCAGCCCCCTGACATATGCTCCCCTGTCTGCCAGACACCCCTGGGGAGGAGAACCCCTGGGGACTGCAGCTGTGATCAAGAGTAACTGCAGAGAGCCCGGCAGGAGGTTGGTTGCAAAAACAACTAAGCCCATAAAATAAAATGAAATGACATAAAGTGAAATAAAACAATATGAAATAGAATAATAAAGTGACCAGGCTAGATTAATATCAGAGGACCCTCGGCACAACACCCACCCTTGTCTCTAGATCCAAAACAGAAGGGCAACATAGTGGAGTGTCTACCTGTCCAGCCCCACCCAGTTCATTTGACCTCCCCAGACCTGGGGCAATGGGGGTCTCCCTGGCAACACGGTGAGATGAAGTGGGGTCTGCACTGACCATAGTCAGTCCTGGTGCTCGGTCTGCTGGCCTTGGTCCTGGGGGCCCAAGTGAGCACTGAGTTCACACTGCATTTTGGTAACAGCCATTATCACTTGACATGAGAGAGTAGCAAACCTCCATCATTTCCCTATCATCAATCCCTGCAGTAGCACACAGGACCAGAAATAGCTAGAAGCCCAGAAACACAGTAATGAAAACTCAGTAATGTGAAGGCTAAATATTGATCCCCTGAAGCAAGAATGCCTGAGAGCTTTGGCAGAGTGGTGTGTCTTTTCCGAAACAAGGAAATGACCAGGATGCAGCTGTGCAGGTCACGGGCGGGCAGGGGAAGCAGAAATTGTGAGCAGAATATGCAGGATCAGGACAAGGCAGGTGACAAGGGAACTGGGTGGTACTTAAGTCGCTCGTGTCTAAAGAGGTCAATGTCAGCCTAGGGAGCTGGAGTTAGCAGTTAGCACACAGTCCTCTCCGAAACAGAGCCTCGTGTTGAGTGTGGCTGATGTAAGTACAATTATAATCAGGTTAACTGTTGAGTAAACGAAAAGCAGTGGGCTTACTTCTTAGCCACTCTGTGTGTTGTCTTTAGAAATGCCTAAATGAAGAGTTCCTGTTGTTATCTACAAGGCAGACTGACCAAATTGTGAAGACAAAGGCTAACAGCACAGTAACCACCGTGAGGCTCGGCAGAAACAGATCAGGAAGCAGGTCCCCTCTTCCTCCCGCCCCCAGAGAAAAAGAGAGAAAGCCTCTTCCTGCTCAAGTGTGTGAGCCTCTCCTCCCCTTTAAATTCCCTCTCACTGAGTGAGAGGCAGACCCAGATGAGGTTTCATGTATCTTGACCCCTAGTCCAGTGTTTTCCCACTGGTCTGCAAAGAGGCAGAACTCAGAGCCCGGGTTCAGAAACAAACACCAACTGCCTATCAAGTGAAAGTGGAACATCAAACACCAGTAATTCCATTTCCTGACTTGAATCCACGTTCTTCCTACTTCTTCCCACTCTAGGGCATCACATGCACACGCATGTACACACAAGCCACCCACACCTGGGCATCCGCACCCTGGCGTGGACCGTGGGGAAGATGTGAGAATGGTGCTGTTAGACTGGCCCAGTTTCCAGGAAATACAGAGGCAGGAGTGCAGAGGGTATGAAGTGTGGGGCGTGGCCTGGCCGCAGGCTGGCGGGTAAGTAGACACTTTGCCCTCTCTCAGGGATGCACTGTCCACCTGTGCACACACCAGTTCCCTGCCAGCCCACATTGCTGTACGGCCCATAACAGACCTCGCTTATCACTACCCTGCCTCCTCTCTGATTCCATCCCGTCACCACCCTAACCCACCCCAGTTCCAGCTCTGGAGATGTTGCCTTTGTGTAAGGACACTGGTGCCAGAGTCTCACCTCCCCGCCATGAACTCAGCTCACCCTGAAGAACCCAGGGTACCGAGTAGCTTCTTCCAGCTCCAGCTCTGAAGACAACCACCCAGATTCCAGTCTCTTGGCCCTGTGGCCCCAGGTGCGGTGAAGACAGACAGAAAAGCACTCCCTCTATTCAACCCTGCACCCAGGGGACTAGAAGGCTGCAGTCTGAATAGACATATCTCCAAAGAAGACATGCATATGGCCAAGAAGCAAATGAAAAGATGCTCAACATCATTAGTCATCAGGGAGTTGCAAATCAGAACCACAAGAAGACACCACTTCACACCCATTAGGACGACTACTATCAATAAAACAGAAAATAACAAGTGTCGGGGAGGATGTGGGGAAGTTGGAACTCTCGTGCATTGCTAGTGGGAATGTAAACCAGTGCAGCCACTAGGGAAAACAGTTTAGCAATTCCAACAAAGGTTAAACATTGAGTTACCACATGATCTAGCAATTCCACTCCTAGGTATCTACTGAAAAGAATTGAAAGCAAGGACTCAAAAATATACTTGTACACCCATGTTCACAGCAGCACTATTCATATCAGCCCAAAAGTGGAAGCAACTCAAGAGTCCATCAACAGATAAATGAAAAAACAAAATATGATATATACATGTAATGGAATATTGGCTTCAAAAAGAAATGAAATTCTTATACATGGTACAACATGGATGAGCCTTGAAAACATTATGTCAAGTCAAAGAAGCCAGTCACAAGAGGTGAAATATTGTCTGATTCCACTTAAACGAGGTGCCTAGAATAGGCAAAGTCAGACGCAGGAAGGAGAATAGTGGTTATGGGGCTGGGGAGTGGAGGTATGGGGAGCTGCAGCTTCACGGATACAGAGTCCCTGGCATGATGAAGAATTTCTGGACACAGATAATGGTGACGATTACCCAGCACTGTGAATATAGTTAACACCACTAAATTGTACACTTAAAATGGCTAAATTGGCAAGTTTTATATTATGTCTACTTTGCCACAATTAAAATAGAAACAAAACAAAATTAACTGGTGTACTTCACCATTTCAGTGGCATATAGGGGAGAGCATAGGCCGACTTCCTCTTGATGCTCCTGAACTGAACGGTGTGAGGGAGAGAAACTTCACAGGACACTCTGCTCCCAGGGCTGGGACTAGAGCACCTGTGGGATTAAACAGGGGGCTCTCCCAGGACCTCCCAGGATAGGCAAGGGCTTTGGGGGAAATCGTGGCCCGATCAGTCATTGCTTTCATCCAGTTGGTGACCAGGTTCCCCGTATGGCTCAGAGCCCTTCAAAATGATCCAAACTAGCCAATCTTAAACTGTTTCCTTTGCTTTACCTTGTTTTTTCCATGGAAAACGCAATAAAGGCTCTGGCCTAAAGCTTTCCCCTTACTCCTGTCTTCTGCCACTCCCCCTGCAACCTTGCATGTGCAATGATCCCCTCTCTACGACCTGTGAATATAATAAACTTTTTTTTCTTGTGTCTCTCCAGCGTCCCCTCTTGTGGCCACACCTGACCACCCATCACCTAACAGAGCATAGAAAAACCTCACAGGACTGATGAAAGGCTAATAATTGAACCCCTACTACCTGCCAAATAAAGTCCTCTCAACAACCCTGCAAAGTAGATTCTATTAATCCCTATTTATTGATGAAGAAACTATGGTACAGACAATTAAAATAGTTTCATTATTCATTCATCAAACTTTTTTTAAATGTCTTCCACAGTTGTAGGGCCCTGAGCAAATAGCAGTGAGCCTAACAGACACAGCCTGTCCCCAAGCAGCACCCACCCAAGCAGAGAAGACAAGCAGTGAGCCTCATGATCTCGGCATGTTTTCTGAGTGTAAGGCTGGGGGCAAGCTGAGAGTTCTGGGAGCAGAAAGTGAGGGAAGGTCTTTCTAGTCTGGAACATCAAGGAGAGTATCCCGGAGGCAGTAAAAAGAAAGTTGAGGCCTGAAGGTCAAGAGGAATTAGACAGGGGAAAGTGAGGAGAGAAAGGGAACTCAGCAGGTCACTGGCTGATATGCAGATAAAGGTAGAATGAGGAAGCTCAGATACAGCACATGATTGGCACTTAGCAGACGCTCCTGAGGGTTATCTCCACCCTCCACCAAGTTACAGAGAGAACAAAGAATGCTGGGTTGGGATTCAAGGCATGGTGTCTGGTCCCAGCTCTGTCGCTCATTTGCTGGCTGGCCTTTGGGTAAGTCACACCCCTATGCCGGATCTCAGTCTTTTACCTGTGAAGAATCAGACGGGGTCCACCTTAGCAAGTGCTTTATGTGTGCCACGTACTTTCTGGAAGGTAGAAATACCTCACTGAACAAGACAGGTAACAACTCTGCCCAAATGGAGCTTTCATTCTAATAGAGGGAAGACTGGCAATGAACACAAATATATAATAAATAATTAAATATAAACATAAAATATGTATTTACAAAATGTACATTATAAACTTATATTTTTATAAAGTAGACAGGATCCAGCAGAAATAATGCTTGCTTGAGCATGGTTGGTAGGGAAATAACATGGGTGTAATAATTTATAGTTCTAATTTGAACATTTCACCTAAAATGTCACAAGGTGGGCTTGAGTGTGATATTGTTATGTTACAGAATTACATGCTTATGATTTTGTAATAAAAGGTTTTGTAATAAAAGTGGGTCATTATTTGCACCAGACCCTGTATATTATTACTTTATATTTTTATAATAGATATTATTAAAATATATTTTTATCTAAAATATATTTTGATAATATATATTTTATTTTTTAATTTTTTTTTAAGTGGAAGAAAAGAACGTAGACTGGGGGGTTAGTTTTCATTGTAAATAGGGTAATTAGAGGAAACGGTCATTGAGGAGGAGTATTTGATCGGTAACGTCTTGAGGGAGGTAAAATTTCAAGCCATAGAAATTCCTGAGCGAGGAGCAATTGGGAAAAAGGAAATGAATACAGCAAAGCTCTAGTCAGAGAGTACCTGCCCTGTTAAAGGAACAGCGAGGAGGCCGGCGTGTGTATATCAGACAAAAGGCAAAAAACAACAGAAATGAGGCCAGAGATGTGGGGGGGTGGCCAGGCAGATCACAAAGTGCCTGGTAGGTGTTCACTGCAAGCTCTTTAGTTTCTGTAAATTTGCTCCAAGGCCCCGAGACTCCCAGCCACTGGTGGCACCTCTGACTTAATTGGGCCCTAGTGAAAACTTCAGGGCAGTGATTCCAGCCCAGCCTGCTCTGCCAGATGGGGACCAGGGCGCTCTCTCAGGAATGGCTGTTAGGTGTCCAGCACTGACCTTGTCAGCCTAGCTTCACTCAGACAGGCCACGTGCCCACAGCCTCTCCCGCCCTGTGATATCCCTCAGCAGGACTCAGTGTCTCCCTCTAGCTCAGCCTGTTCCCTCAGGGCTGAGCACAAAGGAGACAGGAAGGAAGGCACTGGCTGTGTTCTGGGTTGTAGATGCTTGGTTCCCAGCCAACACCATTATGGCTAATGGGCCTATATCGTTCACTCCGTCACCTGGAAACCTGTTTCAGACTCCATTTCTCTCTCTGCCTCTGAAAAGCAAAAGTTCACTTAGGCTTCTAACTGAACAGTAATTATCTTGGCAGTATGGAGCCCACCAGCCTTCTCACCCTAGCCCCTTACCTCTCTCCTCTTTCCAACTTGGAAAAAAATATGAACCCACGTAAGAAAGTCATTTATTCCCCATTGCACAGCCTGCACACCAAATAGTTTTTCAAGGCCTTTCACAAGTCACTCTCATCGTATTCTGCTCAGAAGGTGGCTTTGTCTTTTCCTCGGCCGTTGATCTTCACGTCTCGTTAGGACTGTTCTAAGTTCCTAAGGAATTGATAACAGATTTGCCAAAGTCTATGAGCTCTAGCTCAGCCAGCGGTGCTCATGGGGTGCGCTTACTTCGTGCTAGGAGAACAGGGTGTCCCCAAGGATGGTGCTGGACTGCGGCTCAGCCTTGGGGTTTCTGGTCTTACTCTGCATTGCCGAGGAGAGGGTCTGCTCTGGGCTTCATCTTGGAGTCCTGAGGATCGAGTGTAGACCTCTGAAGATAACAGGGGGAGGCCATAGAGGATGGTGAAAGGGTGTGGTTTGGGAGCCAAACAGACCTGAATTTGAACTCAAACCTATCTACTCACTGGCCATGTGGCCTTACTTATACTTAACAGGCACATGTCCTGGTATTTAGGGTTATGGAGGGTCCTAAGGGTGTTATAACCCGTGAGCATCCAGCCTCAGGTTATGCTGAGTCCTGGTAATAGGAAGGAGCTGAGGGGATGATAAAGGAAGCTAAGGAAGAGCAAGTCTGGAGTTGGGGGTGTAGCCTAACGAGAGAACAGCTCCCTGAATGGGAAAACCAGGAATCCAGATCTCAGTGTTCAAACTGGGGTCACTGCATTTTCAGAGTCAGTCCAGCCTGGTGTCAGGGTCTAGGAAGTTCTGCAGGGCACTTGGGTTCAAAGAAGGGCTCTCTGGGTCACTATACTACATTCAAAACAAGAAACAGCACATTAGCTAAGAGCATGGACAGGGAGCTAGACTTCCTGATCCAAATCCTGACTCTGCCACTTACTAGCTGCGTATGCTTAGACCAGTCTCTTAACCTTTAGTGCTCAGTTTCCTCATCTGTAAAACGGGGCTAATCATGTACCTCATGGAGTTATTATGAATATTAATGAGTTAATATACATAAAGGGCTTAGAAAAGTGCCTGGCACCTTGTAAGAGCTCTAGAGGATTAACTTTTTAAAAATAAAAATAATGAGGGCTCGGATACCACAGAAAACATAACCACAATTTCCCCTGACTATTCACTTGTTGTATGAGTAAAAATTATTGACGGCTTTACAAACACAGGCACCATCTCTAGTGCCTCCTTCTTTCCCACCTTGATTGATCGGCAACCCAGTCAGTCACCAAGTCTTGTCTGTCCCGTGCACTGCAGGCCCCTGCCACATCATTCCCCCTCCGACCTAGTGCACCGCACCTCCTAACTGCTCTCCGGTCTCCCCAGCTCTAGTCTTACCTTCTCCAACCTATTTGTCACACTTCCAGCGAAGTGATCTTTCTACATCACAAATCTGGTCAGATTGCCCATTTTAAACCATTCCATTGGGCTTGTCCCATTGTCTACAGGAGTCACTGAAACTCCTTGGCACACAGAGTCCTACATGGTCCTCTATGAATTGTTGCAGCTTCATTTAATGCCCGTGGCCCCACGCTTCATACTCCAGCAACACTAAACCTCTTATTGTCACCCACATCACACACACGCATACACGCCTACACATACCGCCCTTTCACACATTCACACACACTACACGCTTCTCTTGTTCTATTCCCCCTTCCTGAAACATTCTCCCAGCTTCCACGTGCCTCCCTTTACCCACCCCTCATCCCAACACTGCCACTGTCCCCACACACTGTTTGGCTAAACCCAGGTAGCACCTTAAGACCCAGGTGTTCTTTCATCCTAGGGTTCTTCCCTGGAGCTATCAGTTAGATTAAACATCTGCGTCCATTACGATAACCCTAGATAATATGTAAATTTCTCCACTCCAGTGGCTTAACCCCCTCAGAGTTTAGTTCTCATTCCAGGAGAGTCTGTGCATGTGTTCCTGGTCAGCAAGCAGCTTTCCTCCACACGGAAACTCAGGAATGCATCTTTTGGCTCCATAACCCCTGGGTTCTCAGAGTCTTCTGCATGCAGGTGATAAAAGGGTGAAAGGAACTGGAAGAGGCACACCTACTTCTTAAAATCCCTGGCCAGGAGTGGTACACCTCACTCCCACTCATTCCATTGTGAGAACTAGTCACTAGTCACAGGGTCCTTCCTGGATGAAACATAGTCCCTGTGCCACCCAGTGGCCCTTGCAGCCTCCGGGCCGCTTTTTGGTTCTCCTCTGGTGCCCTGTACCTACACCCACATCGAAGTGGCTAAGTTCTATTTCCAGGTCCGTCCCCTCCACCAGACCATGAGCTCCTGAGGACAAAAGCCTTGTTGCTTTCACCTCTACACACCCAGCAGCTGGCATCAGTGCTTAGTGCCATTGTTAGATAAATGAATAACCCAAGTCAGAACCAGCTCAGTGACTGGGGTGGCCTAAGCCTTGCAGAAGGTCCCTCCTACAAGCAGCTCAGCTAGATGGGGGAAGGCAGGGGCTGCTGGAGTGGAGCATGAAGGGAAATCTTCCCAGGAAAACACAGAAGACAGGGTGAATGACTTGCCCATTTGGAGAGGTTTGTTTCTTCATTTCCCCAGTATTTCTCAGGCCAGAAAGGGCCCAAATATTGAGAGCACTGAAACACACATCTCAAAGCTAACACTTACGGTGGCACACACCATGTGCCAAACACTGTCCTAAGCATCAGTCCTCACAGTAACCCCATTTTGCAGATGAGGAAATGGAGGCTCATCTCAGAAAGGTTAAACGACATGTGATATTCTCTCCACCCAGGATATTTCTTCCTTGTCTTGGAGGCCCTAGAAGCTCTAGGACAAGGATCATTTTGGCCTAGCTTCCAGCATCTCTGTCCATGAGAATTAAGTTTGGGGAAACAGAAGAGATTTGACTTCCTGAAGGCCAAAGCACATATGTTGGAGCTTTCTTACCCCAATCTGAACCTCAGGGCTCAGGTAACAGGCCAGTGGCCCAAGAACATTTTTCCAAGATTATTCTTCAACATTATTTCAAGCTAAGAAAAACAGGACTTTCCATTGATGTTTATTCTTACAATATCCTTTGGTCAAATTAAAAAACAGTAGAGGTTGGAGCCAAATAACAAATTGCAAGGCTCCAAGCCCATCTCGACATGACACTGCGCAGAATTAACAGTAATAACATTATGACAGGAGGCTGATCTCTCGGCGCAGAACGCCAGGGCTGAATGAATACCCAGCAGCCAGCAGTGCAGAAACACAGCTCCACGCAGCCGTGCTCCACGCCTGCTACACCGAGCGTTTCCACAGACTTAACGGGATAACAACCATGACGGCCCCTCCTGGGAAATCACTGCCTTGGAACTGTTTCACACTGATGACAAGAGAAACAGCTGTAATTTGTCATTATAGAAATATCCAGTGATCAAACTACGGAGTGATGACTGCTGCTCCTGTTCTCACCGCCATCAGTTTGGGCTCTGAGCTACACAACTGTCATGGTCTGGGTCTGCCAGGTGACAGTCTCGGAAGGGCCTAGCTTCCTTCCCCATAGCCCCAGGAGGATCCAGAAGCTCTGGTGGAGGCAGGTGCCTCCAAGGCCTGCTCCTAATACAAGTGCAGGACACACAGATTTTGAGCAACAGCATCCAGCCGGGCAGCTACCTCCTCCAAGATGGTTGCAGCAGTCACTCCTCTTTCTCAGTTTTCCCACAGGAGGATGGAGTGGCCAATGATAAGCTAAGGTGTTTAGACTTTGAAGCCAAGCAGGGCTAGCCTCAACCCATGTCTCAGAACATCCCAGCTATGTGACCTGTGAGGCACACTGTAGACAGGATCTTCCAGGGGTAGAGTGCACTAGGGAGAAGGCAAATGAATGAAAAACAGCTGAACCTGGTACAGTAGGAATAAGCCAATAGCTGTAGGTGCTGTTTTACATGTATTAACTCATTTTTATTCTCACAACAACCCTATACAATGAGGCTATTATTGTGCCCATTTTACAGTTAAGTAAACAAAGGAAAGTGGAGGAATTTAGCCAAGGACACCTGGCTGTGAGGGGCAGACATGGGGTTTGCACCCAGCAGTCTGGTTCAGGGGTTGTGCTCCGAATGTCTTATGCTCCACTTAAGTATTACTGTTGTCTGTGTCCAAGAACTGTGTTAAGTTCTTTATACACATTGCGTCATTTAATCCCCACAGTACATTATCCCCAGTGCACAGATGAGTAAATTGAGGGATAGAAGGTTAAGTAACTTACTGAAGTTCACTAGCAAAGCCCAGACTCAACGCCAGGCTTTCCAGTACGGTGCGTGTACTGGGCCACTATCTATGCCCACTGAGCATGGTTCCTTAATTACTTTATATGTACACTTGCATTTAATTGATCCTTCCAACAACTCCTGAGAAAGGTACTGTTATTAACTCCATTTTATACATTGGGAAGGTGAAGATTTAGAATCTGAACAAATTAAAATCAGTAATTGAAAATCTGGGATTCAAATCCAGACATTGTCTGGAACTCTCTACTAACCCTTTACGGAACCCTGTGCCACGTTAACTGCCCACCCTAACCTGATGCCTGCTCACACACAGAATTATGAATCTGAATTCAACTGAGCTGAAGTGTGAGTGACCTGCTCAGTTCCTGGCTCAAATGCCACCTCCTCCAAGATGGTCTCCCTCAGTCCCCTGGCAGAAGTTGTCTCTTCTTTCTCTGTTTAACCTCTGAGCTGGTTTCACCCCAGAATGGCTCTTGATCACCTGTACGGACAGTCCTGCTCCAGTCTGGCCCAGACTTCACTGCTGGGACACTGGAGGGCAGGGTCAGCGAAGAGAGGGAAGGCATCTGTGGGAGGGCGTGGTCTGCAGCCCAGGGCCAGAGGCCTTGTGGGAAACAAGAACCACAAGGACAGAACAAATAGAAAAGAGACCATAACACCAACACTTGGAGCATTGGTAAGCAGCTGGATCGGTGGTCACTAACCTGGCAGAGCTGCGGAAGCTAAACCCTAAATTGACAGTGGGAGAGAGCTGAGAAGTAGTGTAACACTAAAAGGCCCAGAAATTACTAGCGCTGATGCCTCTGGGGCTGGGGGTGAAGGGAAGGAAACTAGTTAGACTGGTTGAGAATTATTTAATAAGCAGCTGGACCCGTAGATCCCTTCCCTGACTCCATGCCCCCAGGTGATTGTCCTGCCCCTGTCTAGAGAAGACTAGAGGTTTATTCCCTGGAGAGGACAAAACAGACTGAGGGACAACAGAGCCAGATGAAAGCCAAGGTAGCATTTTGAATAAAGTGACCACAACATACGGAACGGGCAGGCTCCTGTCTTGCTTCCTGCACTGAGCTCCCAGACATCCGAATCCAGGCAGGAGAGTGGAAGAGTATGTAAGAGGAATCTGGCTGGTTCAAGAGGAAGCATTTTTAAAAAGTGACAATGTGGTTGTCTCCAACAAATGGGACAGTTGGATTACCCTACAGAGAAGTTCCCAGTTGGCAAACGCCACCTACAGTCCCCCACTCCTGAATGTGAGCAGATATCTGGGGGTCACCACGCACCTCAGGAAAGCTTCCAGCATGAAGGACAGAGACCAAAAGAAGCATGAGGGCAGGGGAGCAACCTGAAGGAAATAGGCCATCCAAGGAGTATTACATTAAAGCAACATCAATATCTGTGGATATATAAAAGGATACATTACACCCCTGAAACAAGAGGGGTATGGGGCATTCAGAGAACAGGGAAGAGTTCTGGGGAAAAGCATAGATCAGAAATGAGAAACTCTATAGATAGGCTGAAGGTTGAAGAAATCTCCCAGAAAGATGGAAAAGGAAGGAAATAAGGTAAGGTAATTGAAGAACAAGTTTAGTGGATCCAACCTGTGAGTAATAGGAATTTCAGTAACAGAAATCTTTCTAACACCAATTCAAGATTTTCCAGATTTGTATGCCATGGGTTTCCAGATAAAAAGGGCCTCTGAGTGCCCAGGGAAATGAATAAAAATACCTGGACCACAGCACATCAATGTGGAATTTCAAAATTCGGGGGACAGGTTTCCAGAGGGGTGAAAAAAAAAAAAAGAAATAGTTTGCAGAGATAGAATTAGGAGTTAGACTGGTCTCAAAGTTCTCAAAAATAACTAACTTGTAATAATTAGAAGTAACAATAATAAATAATCTCTCATTAGAGGTAATGAATAGAACCAATATACCACTTCTCAAAAATAACTAGAAGCTAGAGGGCAATGGAATAATGCTTTAAATTCTGAAGGAAAACAATACAGATGGGCAAGTTCTCAAAAAATTTCTATTCTACCTCCCCCCCCATTTCTCAGGAAGCTATTGATGATGTGCTCCACTCAGATTAGAGTATAAACCGAAAAACAGGAAAAATGGAATACAGGAAAGAGGAGACCTAATGCAGGAGGGAGGTGAAGGCAATTCCTACGTTGACACTGAAGGGAGGTCTCAGGACACCAGCCCTGCACCAGGCGGGGAGGGCCACAGTCCACCAGCAGTTCAGAGGCCACAGAAAAACTCCTTCAAGAAGAGGAATTGATGGAAAGTCTGGTGTGAATGAAAGGAAATGCGGACAACCTTTAGAGAGTCACAGTTGAATTGGTGATACATACACGAAATATCAAACCCAAACACAAACAAAAGGCAATTAACTCCAAGGAAAACAAAAGACTGTTTAGGAAAGGAAAAGTAATCAAAGTTTACTATAAAGACTTGAGTAGCATATATGATCATAAAAACACTGAATATAGATAGAAGCAAAATTATAATTATGTTGGAGGGATGGGAAGAGGGAAGGGGAAAAAAGGGACAAGGGAAAGAAAGGGAGCTAAGCACCTTAATCTGTATTTTCCATCGTGGGAAGTCAGTTGATGATGCCCATTAAAGTTTTTTTTTTTTTTTTAAATCAAGAAGGAGCAATACAGACATATGGTTAGAGATATGGTGACGAGGCCCAAGCTATTTCTGGAAAATGTGGAATTGTTTTCTCTGTGGAGAGGACTGGAGGAAGTGACTGCAGACTGCTCTTTGTCTTAGCAAACCTTGTAGAACCAGTTGAGTCTTTAAACCATGATCATGTATAATTCTGACAAAAATATAAAAACTTTTAAAAAAGAAGTTTTCCCTGGCCTTGGACTGAGACCTGAGAGAACAGGATGGGGTTCTGTGAGAGAACCTAGGCTGTCTCATGCTTTGACAAGGAAATAAATAGCTATGACCGTACCACTACACTTCTGCACCGCCCTAGTGATTATTCATTCATTTATTCAACAAATATCGATCACGATCCCACCATGTAAAAGCAATCTCAAATCCATTATCTCAGATGACTTGGCCTTTAGAAATTAGAGAGAAGTAATGTGGGCTCATGGCTCCCTCTCTTGTCAAGCTTATGCACAGGCCACCACCCCCCTGGGAGGGTGAAGGCGGGGTCTGGTCCTGTGAGGCTGGCTGGTCTCCTCTGAGGGGCAATGAGTGCTTCTCTGGTATGTCAACAATGAGGCATCTCACTACTGAAGAATAAAACTAATTCTCACCCACAATATAAACGTATGTTTCCCCTCTTAGTGGGGTGCGTGAGGAAAGGAGGAGGGATGAGGAAATTGGTGTCTCTTCTCCCCTTTGTGGAATAGTCGTGATCTTGAAAAATATGTGCTTGAAGTTCTGTCTCTTCTCTGATGAGTACAGAGGGACTGACATAGCACGCGGCTGGCCACGTGAAATTTGCCCTCCCCGGGCATGTCCTGCCCACTGTAAGCCACCAAAAAATTCTGGGCAGCTCTTCTCCCTCTGCCACAGAAAGCTCACATCACCTCCTCTGCTTGGGAAGCAGTTCTGGCTTCCTCAGCAATGTCATCTTCCACATGAGAGATGTCAGGTCCACGTGTCAAGGTGCTACTGGGACTGCCTGAGGGTGGTCAAGGTACAATGACTCTGCGCTAAGAAGAAGGGTCACCAGGTCCCTACTAACTCAACAGGATCGTTTTCTCTGCCATGGAAGAAGGAAAGAGGCAGGGTCAACATGCACAGCTAGATCTCCCTCTGCAGGCTGTTTAATATCACGCTTCGCTTTCAATCACGTCTCTTCACTCCAGACTCCCTGAATCACATCAGCACTGAGACTGTTTGTTGCACTTGCCCATTGGAAAAGCTATATTTCAGAGCCAAAAGATGAGCTAATATTCTACTTCAATGTCAGTAGTAAAAAGCAAATAACTTTGGGCATGAGAACTAAGAAATGAGAAGGGAGCTTTAATGCTTCCATAGAAAAGCAAATATTTGCACTTATTAATATCCTGAAACCCATGATAACCATGAATCGCTTCTTCTCCCGTTATCCCATGCCTTTTGTCTAACACAGTGATATATTGCCACCCTTTCAAGATTCTGACACAGATGACATTGAAGCAAATTATGTACCTTGGCCAGATTTCTCAGTTGAAATGGAGATAGCTGATGTGTACATTTTTCCATCTAATTAACTCCACAGTTTGAATAGCTGTTATCATGCCCTGGGTCCCCTATGAACGGGTGAATAGATAGAAAGATCCATAAACAGCTTGGCTTGCATGGAATGAGATCTTTCTCCAGACAAAAAGAAAACGGAATGAATTGTTGTCGTCTGGATGGTAGCCAGCGTCAGACACTGGCAGAAGCACGCTCTGCCCCAGGTGCAGAACACAAGTGGTTGCCTGGTGCCGGCAGCCACCCTGGAGCACCTTTGCCCAGTCTCCGCTGCTGCATTTGGTCATGTAGTTTTCTTCAACCAGGTCTTTGTTTACACTTTGTGTTAAACTTTGTGATGGTTTCCAAAAACACATTCCAAATTTTTTGATACTCCTCTACGCAAGAAGTGTAGATTAACTCACCTTCCCCTTGTACTTAGCGATTCACTTCCAATAAAGAGAATATGGCAGAAGTGATGGTGTGTAGCTTCTGAGACAAGATCAAAAAATGCTTTGCTCTCTCTCCAATCACTCTGGAGAGAACCCGTTGCCATATCAAGAGGCTTCTCATATAGTTCCATAAAGAGAAACTGAGGCCAACAGCCACGAAAGTGAGCCATGCTGGAAGTGAAGCCCCAGCCCCTGATGAGCCTTCAGATGAGACCACAGCCCAGGCTGGCATCGTGACAGCAACCTGATGAGAGACGCTCAACCAGAACCACCCAGCTAAGCTGCTCCTGACTTTCTGGCTCTCAGAAACCACGTGACATAATAAACATTGGTTGTTTCTAAGCTGCTAAATGTTGAGGTAATCTGCTGTGCAGCAAAAGATAATTAACACACACCGTGACATCTCTTGACTCTCATCATCATATTTATGGGGGAAAATATTTTTCTCCCAAACATTCAAAAGTCAAGATGACTCTTGCCTCCACAGCAAGACTCCAGAACCACTGCAAAGTCAGCATGAGGAGATCAGAAGCTTGCTCAGACCTTCAACAAGCAGCCAAATCTCTGGCAGCTGCACAGCTCGCTGGAGAAGGAAAAAGAGACATTGAAGGAAAATGCCAACGCAGCCTCAAGCCACTCAGTACTCACTCCCTCCTTCCTCCATGCATCCTCCAAGCACTGTCTCCCCTCCCACAGCACTGACCACATTCTGCAGCTTCTTTCATCAGCCATATGCAAACTCTTGGCCCCCTGCCTAACACCTCGTACATTGATATTCTCCCAGAAACCCACAGCTGGCCACAGTGGTGCTCACACCTGCAGACTCAGGTCCATGCCAGGTCCTAGGCCAAGCCTGGCCAGACCAGATAGTGTCTGAGGTTCCTTGGTGCTTTCAAATCAAGCTGGATGTGAAAACCTCTGAAAGTGGAATAACCAAGGTGGTACAAGCCTGTATTTGGAAAGCTGTAGGACACCGGAGAAAGAAACCGAGGGAGGTACAAAAACATGCATCACCCATGGACGTGAACAACGGTGTAGGGATTGACCGAGGGAAGGGGAGGCTGGGGGCAGGGGGCAAAGGGGAAAAAATCAGGACAACTGTAATTGCATAAACAATATAAATAAACAAACAAATGGTGGTGTTAAGACTAGGAGCAGAAGAGTTGATAACACAAAGCTAGAATCCCTTTCTAGCACTATTCCGCTACTTCATTCCATCTCATTGTATGTTCTGGGGATCCCTCATACCTAGTGTGGGTGGTCTGGTTTCCTTCGGTTAGTTTTTTTTTTTTGGGGGGGGGGGCCAGTGCTATTGTGCCCGTTCTTTCCTGGTTTCTGTCAGGTGTGGTCCTGGCTTCTGGCTCTTGCTCTGACTCCCAACCCATCCCGAGGGCCCAGTCATACTCTGCCCTGCTGGTATCTGCCCACATCCAACCTTGAACATTCCCGTCCTCACCCGGCCAGCCCCCGTGGCTCTGGGGGACACAAAGAAGAGCTCACTACTCCCACTACAACACTTTCTATGTGCCTTCAAAAGGTTTCCCATCTGTTTGCCTTTAGAAGGAAAGAGGGAATCTAGTTGCCTCCTTTTGTGCAGGGAACTGCCTATTCTGGGGAAAACCAGCTGAGGTAATTTATATACCCTGCTTAATTACTTCACCACCAGACTCCCAGCTAAGTTGCCTTAGCAACACCTAGCAACCAGCCACAGTTACCAGCTGCTTCTGTAAGAGCGCTCTTCTAACTGTTTTAATAAACTGTCTTTATTTGGTAGCCTTGGTACAGCAAAGAGTAAGTTAAATAAGGCTCTGACCGATAGGCAAACCAGTCTCACGCCATCTCCTTTGCTTGGCCTGGCCTCCATTTTCCTGTGTAGGTGTAGCGGGTTCCCCAGGGTGGAGCGTCCCACTCAGAGGTGGGGAGTGACAGTAACAGGCAGTGTTTTGAGCACATCTTTGGAGTCAGGTGGACATTGTAGCCGTGTGACATTGGGAACATTATCTAACCTGGCAGTGCCTCAGTTTGATCATCTGTGAAATGAGGGTAATAATACCCCCCAAGATAATGCACAGTACCTGGCATATAGTACATTTTCAATGCTGATTGCTGTAATTAGACATAATGTCTGACGAGAAAACAACAGCCATCTTTCCAAATGACACTGCAGCAGAGCCAGCTGGTCCGGTCGTCCACATGATTGGGGAACGCGCAGACTCTGCCTGTGTGGCTATTCACACTGTGCCTTTCGCCCTCCTGCCTGGTCCCCACTTGCCCCTGACCCCTCATGTTCTGCTCCCACCCTGCCACTGCTAAGCTCCATGAAGGCAACATTATCCCACCACCTGGAACAGTGCTCCACATGTAACAGGTATTCCATAAGTATTTGTTTGATGAATGAATTTTGCAGAGTGTTGTCTTGTACATACAGGTTCCCCCAGGAATTTCATGTGCTGGGATGTGGGAATTCCTGGGCCCTCAGCCTTATACCACTTAGTGAACACACTAACCCCTAACAGCTGTCCTGCTTTGTCTATGTACAATATAAAACCAAGTCTAAGCAAATGTGACAACTAAGACCATCCTAAGTGGCCATTTGTCCTATGTATATACATCCCATTTTGTTTCTTTAAAATTAAAGTCACCACCACAGGGAACATGGATCCTCTGCACAGTGCTGTCTCCCCCTTGCCCTCTGCCTCCTTGGGGTGCTTCTGCGTCTCCAGCTCCCCAGCTCCCTGGTGCCCCAGCCCTGCCCAACTTCCCCCTTCCCACCGTTGCCCCTTTTCAGACCTTTGCAGATGGGCAAGATCTCAAGGAATCTAGCTATTGTACATGCACCCTTTCTGAAAAAGAACCTGGAGGATATACTCCACCAAAACAGACTAAAACAAGAAGGAAGAAGATACGGAAGTCTGGAAGCAACAGGCCAACAAGGGAGAGAAGAAAGGGAAGTCAGCAGGCCCGGAGGCCTAGAGCACCGCCAGTGCGCACTGCAGCGGGGCCGCAGCGCTGCGGGGGCGATGGGTCCAGCAAAAGAAATGAAGTGCTGGATTCCTGGTGCACTTGCTTGACCTCTCTGAGGCGGGTTCTACAGCTTTGTGGAAGAGTTTGGGGTAAATTGGGGGTGAATTCACACACACACACACACACACATCTCTAGAAACTGAGAAATCAATCATTCCCTCCAAAAATAATAGCAAAATGCAATGCAAGAGAGACAATGTATTCATAGGTTACTTCTTGGCTAGCTGTAATATAACTAAATGGTCATAAGAAGGTAAATGCTCACTGTTGATGGAACTAAAAATTCTGGTATAACTGCATTGGAAAGGATGATGGAGAGGTGTTTACGGGGGAAGGAAGAAAAGGAATAAGAGAACTAAAAGATATCTTTATCATCCATAATGGGAGGCTCATACAGAATATCTTAAACTGAAAGTTTAAGAAATAGCAGTATAAGCATATTATTTAGAAATCTGAAGAGAAATATCAGTAGAAATAGCCAAAGAGGTAAAAGTGTCTCTGGGGAACGGAAGCAGGTGCGGGCGCAGGCCATGGAGCTGCTGCTGTTTGCTCTCATCTGCATCGTACCTGTTGACCTTTTAAACTATGCATTGGTGATACTTTTTAAACATTGATTTTCAAAAAAGTAACAGACAACGGGAATTTGGGGAATGCCTCACTTCACGTAGGTGAGACAGGTTCCGGTCACCCAAGGCAGGTCTTTGGTGCCCAGACCAGGCTCTGGCTAGTTGGAATGCCAACAGTTTGGTATTGGTTTAAGCTGATCAGTTTTGCTTCGACTCTGTGAAACCGTCAAATAATCAAAAGATGGGGAATCCCTAATTTCAGGATTTTTTAAATTAATAAAACATCTGTTGCGTGTACTTTTTATAACTGTTTCTGATCCACTGCTTAGCCTTTGCGTTTTCATATCTGTCATCACCTTGTCTAGCTCTTTTGACTGAAAATATTTTCTTTAAATTCTGAGTGTGCATTTCAAATTGGACTTATGGTTGAAAGGCAGAATTTCCTTCTCAACTTTCAGCACAATGCCAGTTTCTCAGAAATGGCCTAGGACATTTTAGCACTGAGGGCAAAAGTGAGAGAAAGTTCAAGATTTTTCCACAAAGCAGAATAAAGGAAATCAGCATTACAGAGAGCAACTGAAATCTAGCGCAGGAGGATTTCTACAGGACACCTAGGGGGAGCTGTAGATACAGTAGCTGGAGCTGTAGATACACAGAGACAGAGACAGAGATAGACGTGGTCTGTCCAGAATGTATCCAGCCATGTAACATGAAAAACGGAGACATTTATTGATACAAGAAGTATAGGCATATTATTTAGAAATCGGAAGATACATATCAGTAGAAATAGCCAAAGCGTTCAAAGTGTCTCTGGGGAACGGAAGCCAGGTATGGGCAGGTATAGATAAATCTGCCGATCACCAGTTGCCCGTAGCTGCAGCCTTCTGAATCATCTGAATCGTTTATGTGGATGAATATTCAGGCTTAACGCAAAATTTGATGCAGATTCCTTGCTCTGCTTGCTCAGTCATTTTGAATATGACACACACACTCAACAGCATCTAGTGCCCCCTGACTAGTATGGTGACATCATCACTGTTCACACCTGTGCATTCCAGTCCACTCTCCTTGGCTGCCAGGTCACATGGCTGTCACAGGAACCGTTCTCGTTATGTTAACAATGGCTGGACTTTTTCCAGACAGACCTTGTGTGTGTGTGTGTGTGTGTGTGTGTGTGTGTGTGAACAAAAAAATTATCATTTTCTGTATATTTAGTAACGATTCAATTATTTTAATACAGGATTTTGAAGGAAAGCATGTAAGTGACTAGACCAGTGCTTTCAATCCCCTGGAGGATTTTTAAAAGTACTGATGCCTATGTGGGCCCCACTCCCCAAATGTCTAAATTTAATTGGTCTAGGTGCAGCACGGTCATAGGAATTTTTACACCCCCCCCCTTGTTATTTTGACATGCACCAAAATTTGGGTAATGCTACACTGGATCATGGCCCAGGTGTTTTCTATCAGTTAAAACATCCAAGAAAATACCTAATTCAGTAACCATATCTGGGCACTAGACTCATCTCGTGGCGAGTGCCCATTTGGTGTATGGATTCCTGGAGGAAACAGCCAGTGGCTCTTGAAAAATTAAGCCTCAAAGTGGCAACAACTGTCACGCAGCCATCCCTAACCCTCCTCCCCCGTTTGCAGGAGCTCCCCAAGATGGCGTGCCAGGGAGAGCAGGCTGGCTGGTAGCGCTCCCTTATCAAGGTTTCCCTCCCCAGACAGTGCTCATTTCTTGTCAAGAGGTTTATTTGAACAACAACATTGCTCATTTTAGAGGCTCCCTGATTACCCAGACATCCAGCTTCTCTGCAGTTTTTAATCAAAGAATTGAATGGTCCAATCATGGTTAATTCCGAGTCCTTTTGTTCTGGTCCCTGGTACACTGGATGAACCAAGACCCCATTTCCTCGATGCTCTGTGAGCACAAGCGAAATGACTCTCCAACAACCACAATGGCGTCTGCCCCCTGCGGGTAAGCCTGTGTTTGGAGAGGATGAATCGAGTTCCACAGCTGAGACCCAACACTGGTGAGCATAGTCGGCGGTTGGTGAAAGGGGGCTGAAAAATTAGTGAAGCAGGTGAGGGGGCTGTTGAAAGGGGGCCTGAAACAAAAGCCACACTTCAGACCACAGTAGGGAAAGCATTCTGAACTAATACAGGCATGGGACAGGTGCCAGTGAGCTGATCTGGAGCCCAGGTAGAAGGAGCCAGGCTGTCATGGGGCCACACTGGCCTGACTCTCAGAACAAAATCAACTCTGCACCTCCTGGCCATGCAGGGCTGGGCTCAGGGAACAAGAGAAGGAACCAGAGAGGGAGGGAAGCCACGATCATCTTCCTACACAGGATTAGCACTTCAGTCTAGTTGCTGAAGGAGTAGGGGAGGGAAAGAAGACCCAGGGAGCATCTCTGGGTCCATCATGTCTCAGGGCTGGCGGCCTCCAAGAGCAGGATGGGAGCCCCTGTGAAGTATCTCCATCCGAAACTCAAGCCATCAACCTACAGTTCCTGATGCTGCACATACCTGGCTGGTGTGTCCCCAGCTGCTCCGTACACCATGTGAATGTAGTCAGGTCATTTTACTGAAGCTCAGGTTGGGCCCAGACAACAGGGGACACACTCAAAATGACCCCCTGAGTCTGAGTCTGGCAGCAGCAGGAAACCACCGGCGGGTAACAACTGCAATCAGAACTCAAGTGGAAACACAAGGATGTATCTATTCAGCCCTATGAAAGCCCGAATAGTTTCTAATTTTTCTTGTTGCACTCAGTACTGAAGTACCAACATTTCTGAGCTAATGTATAAGATGGGACATAGATGCAAACTCTAGCCTAATTATTAGTGAAAAATGCAAAGTATCCTCCCTTTATGTGTTTAAAATAATCCTGATTAATTTCTATGGGACATCATACCCAGTCCATTTAGTACCATAAATCCTTTGAGGGCTTAAAGCTCCAGAAAAATACTGGCCTTTCGTCCTAGCTTCTAAGTATTGCAAAATCTCTACAAATCTGCAACAGATATTACGCAGAATCCTTGAGCTGTTAGACCTTAGTTCAAATGTTTACCGAGTACCTACTTTATACTAGGAACTGAGGATACAGAAATAAATCAGACCCAGTGCCTATCTCCAGAAGCTCTCAGAGAGAAAGGAGCAGAAACAGAACATTTTAGTACAATATAATATATGCAAACCACAGAGGTATGAATAAGCAATGGGGATATTGGCTTTGCATGAAGAAGGGTGAGGAGAATCAGCAAAGGCTTCATGGAGAAAGTAGCCCTTGAGCCTACCAATGAAGAAAGAGTAAAATAAAGGTTGAAATGTTAGGTGCATTATTTTATAAAATGAGAATAAGGTCATTCTTTTTAGAACGTAATAGAAAATAATAAGTATTAGTTGGGGAATGAAACTTTGCCTATCCCAGCTCAACAGTTATTTAAGCAGAGAAAGAAGATGGAGAGAGGATAAGAGGAAAGACAGCAACATCAGAAACCATGCAGAAATGACTAGCTCATCACCAGTGATGGCAGGAAAGGTGATATCAGCAGGGAGAAGAGATGGTTATGGGCCAAATGGGGCTAGCTCGCATGTAAGGAACTATTACCGTAAACCCTCAGCTGCCATGGAATGGGGATGTATAGCAGCATTAATAGCAGGGGGATGTAGGTGGCAGAGGAGCTGGCATAAGTCTCCAGGACTCCACAAGAGAGGGGAGGTGCTTGGGGAAGAACCAGTCATTTCACTGTGTGTGTGTTGTGGGGCAGGGAGGAAGAAATGCGCTGAGCACAAGCAAGTTTTATTACAACTGTAGTGGCTATGAATCTGAGGCCACAGCTCACATACACAAGAAATAAGACTTCAGTTTTCCATAACTCAGTTCCTTTCTAAAGACCCAGTCCTCTGAGGTTCCCTCCTTTATACCAGAGTTACAGAGGACCAAGACACTGGAGTCAGGGTGGTGATCTAGTCTTCTGTTATTGTCTACTCACACTGATATAAGCTCAGATGTTCTTTTGTCACCTGTCATTCCCAACTACAGTCCCTACTCAGGTTTCACTTGTCCAGCCACTTCCATACTACTCCCCAGTTGTAGGAATTAATTCTGTTCCTTCCACAGCATGCTGGGCCTCCACAACTGTGGAGCCCACTCAAGACCCTGTGATATCCATGACAGGCTGGCCAAGGGAAACAAACATATGAGCAGGATATACAACCCAGCCATGGGGTTGCGTATCTCTGGTGTCTGGCCACAATCTCTGGGGCTCCCTGAATGAAATGAATACAATGGCCCCAGTGAAATGAACTGTGTTAAATTCACTACTAGGCTTTGGTGACTATAGCTAGCAAGGGGTATCAGTTAGCATGCCTTCAGATACGAGGGGGGAGGACCCCAAAAAAACCTGGAATTATCTTCTGGAGAGTAGGCCCTTTGTAGTACAGGCTCCCCCGCTAGATGAGTGTTCTAGGAACCCATCTGCATCAGTGTACCAGCTGGTATTGTTGTGAGAGGCTGCGTTCAACTTCAGTGAATTTTTTTGAAGACTCACTCAATGCGTTGGCCCATTTTATGATGGGTGATTTACAAGTGTACATACCCAAACTGTGCTGAGTGCTCAGCAGTTTTGGACCAAAACCGGCATGACCCCTGTGCCCACCTTCCCTGTTCACTGGCTCTCACCTTGAGCAACTCTTTTTTGTCTCTCTGATGAAAAAAGTCCTCAAAGGGAAACGTTTGGTTAATGTGGAAGAGGTGAAACAAAAAATATCAGAAGCACTAAAACACATCAAAATCAACAAGTTTAAAAACTGTTTTGAGCAGTGGAAAAAATGCCTCACTAAAATATGCCTCAATAGGTGCGTTGCATCAAATGGAGAGTAGTTTGAAGGTGACTGAAGTTTAAACATGTAAGAATAAATACATAATTTTTTATAAATAAATCTGGGTTTTTTGGGTCCCCCCTCATGTAAATATAATAGTTATCTGTTGCTGCATAACAAATTAAACTGAGTGACTTAAAACAATAAATATTTATTATCATGCAGTTTCTAAAAGTCAGGAATTTAGAGGAGTGGCTCAGATTCCCTTATGAGAGAGAATGTCACAATGTTGGCTGGGGCCGCGGTCATCTGAAAGCTCGACTGGGGCTCATGAACTCACTTCCCAGACGACTCACTCCCGCATCTGGCCAGTGAATACCAGTTGTTGGCAGGAGGCCTCAGTTCCTCACCACGTGGATCCCTTCATAGGGCTGCTTGAGTGTCCTCACAGCGTGGCATCCGGCTTCCCCCTGAATGAACAATCCAGCAGAGAAAACGAGGAGGAAGCCACAGTGCCCTTTATATCCCAGTCTTAGAGGTCACTCACTGTCACTTCCATCACATTCTCTGTTCACCAGAAACAAGTCAAGCCCACATTCAAGGGTAGGAGAGTTAGATTCCACCTTTTGAAAGGAGTACAAAAAAACTGTGGTCACAGTTTAAAACCACCACAATAACTAACAGAAAAGAAAAACCTCGATTTAGCTTGAAAAATAAAGGGGATGTATTGATTCGTTAACTAGAATCCAGAGACAGGACAGATTTCAGGATGCTGGTCAGTTCATTGAAGTCATCAGGGACTCAGTCTCCTTCTGTCTCTTTGCTCTATTATCCAAAGTATCATCCCATAGCCAGCTCTCCTTGTGGTCATGGGGTCACAGGACAGCTGTCAACAGCATGGAGGGGATGTGCTTCCTTGTTCACATCTAGCCAGAGGAAGATAAAGCAAAAAGTCCCTTGTGTTCAAGGGAAACTCGTGTGCTTATTGGCTAAGCCCTGGTCTCCTGAGCCAATCACTGCAGGAGGGGGGTGGGACTACCTGACTGGTTTAGACCTGGAAAAGTAGGATTCACCATTCCCCCCCATACCACGAAGTTTACAAAAGGAGTGAGGAGGTTGTGAATGTTGGGGGAAAAGAACACAATGCTCAGGACAGAAGGACTAGGCAACGGGTGGGCTGCCCAGCCAAGTGCTGGCCCCAGGAGAGCTAATCTTAGCAGCCAGGGCTCAACCCCCTGAAGTGGCAGGGAAACTGGACGTCCCTACTGTCACTCGGACTCCTTGCCTGGCCCACTCAAGACCAAACAGCGTACCAAGTGCAGGCATAGCTATGTCAACAAGTGTCTCCTTTAGGAAGCAGAGAGTGCATAAGTGTGAATGCTTCAGTCACTTTGAGTTCCATCACTCGAATCCCAAGATTCTAAGAGCTCAGGCTCAAGTGCTTAGAGCGTAAATTGGGAGGGAGATGGGGTAAAGGAGAGGAGGGCCTTCACACAGCACGTCCTCACCAACCCTCTTCCTCAGGCCCCACACACAGCCCCCTCTCTAATTGCATCAGGGGATATCCCAACTTACAAGGGCCCTAAGCCTAGTGTCAGGCACATACAGAGTTGGGGCTCACTATGTTGGGCACCATATTATTTCCTAGAGCGACGGTAACAAAGTATCACAGACTGGATGGACTAAAACAACAGAAACTTGTTCTCTCACAGTTCTGGAAGCTAGAAATCCAAAATCAAGGTGCTGATAGGGATATACTTCCTCTGAGATTCTGGGTAGAATCTCTTCTTTCTCGACTCTTCCCAGCTTCTGATGGTGGTCAGTAATCCTTGGAATTATTTGGCTCACAACTGCATTACTCAGTCTCTGCCTCTGGTATCGTATGGTTACGTCTGTTTTGTCTGTCTTCACGTGGTATTTTCCTTTTGTTATAAGGACACCAATCATGTTGGACTAGGGCGCACCCAAATGATCTCATCCTAACTTGATTATGTCTGCCAAGACCCTGTTTCCAAATAAAGTCACATTCACAGGTACCAGGAAAACATGGACTTTAATATTTCTTTTAGGAGTGCAATTCAACGCAGAGCTGACCCCCTTTCATTAATTTCTTCTCCAGTGTTTGAGGCAGTAACTAAGGGGCCACTGCAGTTCTTTACCTTAACAGCTAAGCATGTATTTCCCAGTCTGGTCTCCCTCAACGGATATGGAAGGCAAAGCAAGGAGACCTCCTATCCTGTCTGCTGGTCCTTCAGGAACATAATGCGCTGTCTCACCGTGGCTGCGGGGTGGCAATTTCTCTGTTGAGCTGGCCTGGCTACGTGTGAACGCTCAGTCTGCTCAATGTCTTCCTGAACCAGGGAGGGGCACCAAAGCGGCAGTCAGGCCCTGGTGACAGAAACCTAGCCTCACTCTCCTCTCAGCGCCTCGGTTTCCTCATCTGTGAAGTCTAAAGAGACTCCTAGCATCTGACAGTGACTATAAAGTGAGCACATCTGGCCCAAAGCAGCTCCCTATCCAAATTTGTAATTAATATATGACCATTGGGTTGCTGTCCTCTGACACCTGCAGACCTTCAGGAAGTCTCATGAGAGTTTAAAGCATACCCCTGCAGACAGTGTATTTTAATAAGCAGATTCTGAATTGAGATAACAAAGAAGCTACTGCTCTTCTCTTCCCAGGAGCTAGTGCTTTGTATTCATACAGAATACCCTGACACCTACACAGACATCCCTTTACATAAATATAAGAAATTGTGCTGGGTGAGAGCAAAATGCAGGGCAAAGTGTCTGTATTATGGAAGAGTCGGATTTGTTCACTCTGCAGAATCACTCAGCAGCCAGAATTCTCTTGGCTTTAATTTGGCTGCACAAAAGCTAAATAGCTTCCCCTACAGAAGGAAGGAAAAGAAAGCATGGCCCATCAGGACAGAGACGGGAACAACACACAGTTCAGAGGCCTGCAAGGGGCAGTGGGGCCACCTGGAACCATATCCAAAGGCCACAGGGTCCTCTGGGGCAGCCAAGTAAAATTTAGCAATCAACAATGAGCCCTTTCAGTAAGGCCATGCTGAGGGCTGGGGTCAAGAGAATAGGACCAAACTCTAAGGAACGAGCCCTGAGAGAACTAGGCAGAGAATCGGGTCCCAATCGTGTGGACTCATTCTTGTCTGATGGGGTGAATGCTGAATGAATGGAGGGGAGAGAGAGAACGAGGAATTCAGTGATAAAGGACAAGCCATGTGGCAGGGGGAAGAGATCCTCTGACTTGGCAGGCCCTGGAGTCTCAGGGCTTCCCCAGGCATGTGAAATATCAGGCCTCTGAGTAACAACTCCAGACCCACTCACTGGGGGGCCAAGGTCCCCAGAGGGCTCCTTGCCCCTGGGCTGGGTGGGCGGAGTCCGGGCACCCAGGGCTGGAGGGCAGACACTGCACTGTGCACAGGTGGGCCTGTTCCTCCCAGGCCTCAAGGGGAGGCACTCCTGCCCCGCCCAGCTCCAACCAATCTTCCCCACAGCCCATCTGTCGGTAAAAGCCAGTGTAGTCAGAGAACAAGATCTGAACTCAGATGACTGGCTTGGACAGTGACCCTGCCATTAACCAGCTTTGAAATGCTGGTCACATTATGTAACCCAAATAAGTCTCAATGTCTTCACCTGTAAAACGAGAATGTAGTAGTACCTGATTCCCAGGATTGCTGTGAGAAGGAAGTGAGACGTGCACATAAGTAACAAGCGGTTAGCATAGTGTCCCCCACAGGATGTGCGCCCGGTATACATGTACATACTCTTGCTCTTACCTGAAAATGAGGAGGGTCTATGGGTGAAATGAGTATTGTCTGCAGGACAGAACCCAGAGTCCGTCTCCAAATTCCTCAATTTGACAGTTAAAACTCCACGCAGCCGCGGCACTGGGAGCCCCCAAAGGCATTACTTCATGTCTAGAAACAAGAAAGTCAGAAAACAGGAGGCCTCTTTTTCCAGGTCAAAGGAAGCTGCCCATCCTAGTAACAATAGTTCTAGATAAAGGCGCCCTCTTGCAGCCTCACTCACTTGTTGCCAATTCTCTGTCTGGCTGCTGTCCCAGGAGGCTGATTACTATCTCTCCTCTTCCCTGGGAAATGAGGGGGCAGGGGTGATGTCTCAGGGCAGACTCTGCTTGCACCCCCTCACCACCCACCCTTCCCATTGGAAACAGGAGCAGATGCCAAAGGATGTATATCCCCCTTGCAGAGCCCAGATGGTGCGTGGTACTCAGAGACATAGCCCGGCCTCATTGGAGGAAGCAGTGTCTGTTGACACAAAGCAAACCCTCGTGACGATCTTGTTAAACCCAGAGGCCCTCAGCCAGGTCCCACTATACAATTTTTCTGGGTTAATACTGGAGCCAAAGAGCAGAGCAACAGGGAGAGGTAACCGTCCCTGTCCTCAAATGAAGACACCTAACCAAAACCTCTGGCCTCAGCCGTCAGCTCGTCCCGGCTTTCGGAAGAAGCTGGGATCTTTCCCCAGGTTTCCCATACACTGGCCTAGATCGGTGGTTTCTACTATATCATGATCACCTGGGGAGTTTGCACTAAGCGAGATGCTTGGGCTCCACCCCAGACTGACTGAACCAGAACCTCTCAGGTGTGGAACTCAGGAAACACGCGCTTTTTCAAAGCTCATGCGGTGATTCTGACGCGCAGTGAGGAATATGAACTGAGTGCTAGACAGCTGTCCATAGGTTTTCTGGGCCTTTCACAAGGAGAGGAGCAAGAGCTGCCACACAGAATACTGCCCCTGCCCCCACCCCCATGGCCTTGCAGGAGCGTGTGTGTGTGCATGCACACACAAACACACACAAGCACAGGATGGTACAACTGAGTCAGGAGCACAGGCACCTCTTCCCAGCCCACCCACTCAGGTGAGCTCAGGTCACAAAAGCAACCAACAAGTGCCCACCACCTGTACCGTCTGTGCTGCTGACCACACCCTCTTCCGAGAGGATTGCCTTTGATCTCAGCTCCCTGTGAAGTAGTGATTATTGGTACCATGTTGCAGAGAAGGAACTCGAGGACTGTGGCTGGCAGAATAATGAGGACGACTTCAAAGATGTCCAGATTCTAACACTCTCAGAGCCCCGTGGGTTTTAAAACTCACGTAAACCTTCTGAAAAATATTTGCTGTCAAAAGTCTTTGATACAATAATTTAACATCTGGGGATCTACCCCCAGGAAAAACTTGTAAATACAAACACAAAAATACTTATGTGCAAAAATATTTGTCACAAAGTTACTTATATTAAATAATTTTAAAAATCCCAATTTTTTTTAAAAAAGGAAAGGCTTAAGTAAAATGTGTTATATCCACTCAACGGAATATTATGTCATCGATAAAAACCTTTGCTCAGACTAACACAGAAAATAGATTATGTGCTAACACAGAAAATTGATTATCACATAATATCTGGTGAAAAATAAAGATTTCAAATTATGTATACAGTGTGATTATAACTTACAGGGGTGTCCGACCCACGGCCCACAGGCCACATGCAGCCCAGGATGGCTAGGAATGTGGCCCAACACAAAATTGTAAACTTACTTAAAACATTATGAGATTTTTTTTTTTGTTTCACTAGTGTTTGTGTATTTAAGGTGTGGCCCAAGACAACTCTTCTTCCAGTGTGGCCAAAGACGCCAAAAGTTTGGACACCCCTGGAGGAAATATTCATTATGTTTATCTTTTAGTCAAACCATGAGATATTTTTCTTCTACCTGTCTGAGCAAAATGTATCTCATTAATGCTCTATAAATGATTATTTTGGTGAGCTAAATAGCATAAGTGAGTATTATGGTAGGGTCCCCAGAGATGTTCATGTCCTAGTCCCCAGAACCTAGGAAAGTTACCTTACATGATAAAAGGGACTTGGAGACAAGACCGAGTCAAGGATCTGGATGAAGCGAGTACCCTGGGTTACTGGGCAGCCCGACGTCATCACGGGGATCCTTGTGAGAGAGGGCAGGAGGGGCAGAGTCAGAAAGGACCTGACGATGCAAGCAGAGGTCAGAGCAATGTGCCCAGGAGTCAAGAAACGAGAGCATTCCCCAAAAGCTGAAAGAGGCAAGGAGCGGATTATCCCCTGAAGCTTCCAGAAGGAACACAGCCTTGGATTTTAACCCTATGAGATCTGTTTTGGACTTCCGACCTCCCAAACTGAAAGATAATGAGCTTGTGCTGTTTTAAGCCATGGGGGTTGTAGTATTTCATTACAGCCATAATAGGAAAGTAATGTAAGACCCAAAGAGGTAAAATACAACGTTCTACAGCTAGTACCTGGCAGAGGTGAGACCAGAGCTCATTCTCCTTCCACTCTAGCACTGGCACACCCAGAAACGAAGAACTCAGTCAGGGAGAGGAGGGACAGCTCCACCCTCTGTGTGCTCCCCTCCAGAGCTGTGGACTGGCTCTACCTCCATCCGTTTTTGCTGTTGAACTACCTCCTTTTCCTCCACAGCCTCCTCCCTAGGGGATTGCAAGGTGGTGTACAGGGGAAATGTGGAGGGGCCCACATGAATAGAAGAGCATTTTCCTTTGGGATCCTCTGCTCCCCAACCACTAGTATCTTTATACCAAACGAGGACTGAAATACTAAAGCAGGTGAAAAGCTGACAAACTATAAATATCTAAAAAACAGAGTGTGAGTTCTACCATTTTTAAAACTGCCTGCAATTACTGAGAGGACTGAATTTTTTTAAAAGAGAAACATTAGTCATGGAAGTTTAGCATTTTAGGGCTGTGATTTAATTTAAATGCAGCTTGGCTTTTTTAATATATTTGGATGTCCTGCCATATTTCAGAAAGATTTAATACTGCAAATACCTCACACCGCCCATACCTTCTTCAGTAGGGCTTTGTGCTGGATCAGAGGTGGAAGCTGTGTGTGTGGACTGAGAGCCCTTGCCTAGCAGACAGGAACTCAGGACTCCAGTTCTTAGCTCTGCTAACCTGAGTGCAGTCCAGGTTCACTCAGTTCCCTCCGTGCGGCTGTAGTGGGAGGCAGTGCAGAGGAGAGGTTGAGTCAGATACCGGCTGGAAGCAACAGAAAGGACTCTGTTTGAATTAAGCAGAAGGGAATTTACTGTAAGGTTATTGAAGGATCAGAATCAAGGGCAGTTGGAACAGCTGGCTCTGATTCAACCCGGTAGAAAAACTCCAGGTAGCCCAGCTACCGGAAGTCCAGGCAACACACTGATACTGACAGCCTAATCAGCAGGAGGCTGCTGCTGCCCCCATAACCTCCCACCAGTGCAACTTAGCCTTGCTACGTTAGCTCCAGGTGCTAAAATACTCAGCCCCGCTGGCTGAGCTGAGATTACAGCCACCTCCTGGCTATACCTAAGCACCAGTGGTAGGGTTTGGAGCCTAGCTTTTGGCTTTTAAAATAGAGGGTGCGATGGCAGACTATGTGAGGAAAGTAATTGCTTTGCTGCGGTGGTTCTCAAAGTGTGGTCTCGGGACCGCAGTATCTGCTTCATCTGAGAACGTTTTAGAAATGCACATCCTCAGGCCCCACCCAGACCTACTGAACCTGAAACGCTCTTCTAACAAGTCCTCCAGGAGTTTGATACACGCCAGTTTGAGAGCCACGGCCCTACAGAAAATCCGAAGGCTACCAAAAAGGTTAAATACCACCAAACCAAAAAATAACAATTGCCCAGGATGTAGGTTAAAAATCAGAGTATGGAGCCAGACTGGCAAGAAAACTAAAGTAAAATATTGGGGGAAAGGGCCTCTTTAGACAACTTTTTTTCTTACTGAAGTGTGACATAGGGCGCTTGTTGTGCAAACAACCCCTTTTTCCAACCACATTGCTGCCGCCCCTTAGTCCCTCCCACAAACTCTGGACCCTCCTGTTCCTCAGCCCCCACTCCATCCTCCTTCCTGCCCTCCGGCCAGCTATTCAGTCCCGTGGGAACTAGCCCTCTTGCAAATCTAAAACCTTCCTGTTCCCTTCCTTCAGAAAATCCTAAAGTCACATCCAGAATGAAACTTCAGTGTCAGAACTGCCCTTTGCTTCCCTTGGAAGCAAACAAATCACCGTCCTCTGGTCTGACACACGTTCAGCTCTCCCCCTGCCCCATCGCCATAGCGCCTTCCTGCCCCCGCTGCTAGAAGCTGGCTGGCTGGATGGCTTGGGGCCCTCGCAGCATCTCGTCGCCCCGGCCTCACAGCCCTGCGGAGACAAGCGGAAGTCGAAAGTCTCAAGGTTTAGCCTGAGCTGGAGGGACACCATGTGGCCATACCTGGTATGACACATCAAGCCTGGAGGCTTCTGTTGTTCTTTATGGGATGATATTTTTGTAAAAACTATGAGACAATGACATTAAGGATATTTTTGAGAATAAAAATAGAACTAAAGTTCACCCACAATTATGCAAACAGGATTCTTTTTGTTTCTGCTCTTAAATATTTCCTGACTATTACAACCACACCACCCACTCCAGGGTACATCCCTTTCTTTTCCATGGAAATCTGCTCATTAGCATTTTCCAGGCTCCTTCAATGATGGTCAAGGGAAGACTCTCAATAAATGTTAGTGCAATGAAATGAAGTGAAAAGGCATTAAATTTGGGGAGAGGCATGTGGTTAAGAGCTCCCTTTCGGGAGTAACAAGGCAGGGGTTCAAAACCCAGCTCTGCTGCTTAGCTGCGTGGTCGTAGGCATGTGTTTTAACCCTCCTCTATCTCAGTTTCCACATCTGTCGAATGGAGGGAAGGAAGACAGTACCTACTGTCCAGGACTGTTGTGAGGATGAAATAACAATGTATAAGGAGTCACCTAACCCAGGGCCTGGCCATAGCCCCGACAGGAGCATCACTACCACTTCTCAGTGCGCCCCTCTGGAGCCACCACAACTGATGCCAGCTGAAGGTCCCTCTTAGATGGGATCCTTGAAACTGCAAAACTACAAGTTGACTCATGGCTGAAAAAACATAAAATAAGGCGGTCTTAGACTTTACAGGCTAGGACCTTGGATTCGGCCAGTGGAATTCCAGACCAGATCCTGCTGTCCCCACTCCTCAGAGTCACTACCAAGCTATACGTCCCCGGCCCCAGCTCCTCCCAGTTACTGCAAGCCTCAACTTCCTCACCTGCAAAGAAGGAAAGAGATTACCCACCATCACCTTCATCCAAAACAATGAGCTCAGAAATGGGGGAACAAGTTTAGGATTCCCTCTAGAACAGATTACCTCACAAGGAGCTCAAGATTATTCAAGGAAAACTTGACATAAATCTGCCTGACATTGCTAATTTCTTTCTGTAGGAAATCATCTTGCTACCAAGTAAGCCCCAGTGAACAAAAGAAAACGGAGGGGGAACCCCAGAGACCCCCTAGAAGAGTACGCAAGGGGGAAATCTTCCCCACGGGCATCTTCCAGGGAGCCCGACAGCCACTTGGCGAGCAAGTCTTCATAAGATGCCCTACTATGTGTCAGGCAAGAGGCTAACAGTTGAATTAGGCCCTGCTTCTGCCCTCAAAGGCTCACCTTTTTGTAGGGGACAGGCCCTGGGAGAGACAGGCACATGTATCAACAACTCTAATAGTTTCGTAAGTGCTAGAATGCAGTGGGAATGGAGACGTGAGCCGTTTATTCCGCCCTGAACCCTCAGAGAAGACTTCACAGAGGAGATGTCCTTTGAAGTGTGATCAGATTACAGGCAGTGACACCACAGCAGGGCTGGATCCATTAAAAAGCTGTTTATTATATGGAACAGGATAAGGCCTAAACTAGGTAGGTCAGGGCCCTGGGGTAAAATGGAGGAAAGGAGTACATCAGAACGGTTAAAATACAGATTCCCAGGCCCTGCCCAGGGACCCTGATCTAGTTGGTCTGAGGAGGGGCCCAAGAATCTGAATACGTGTCTTGCAAATCCCCTCCCCAGGGTGATGCTACTGGAGGTAATCCACATGCTCACCACTCTCACTAACTCCACAGACCTCCTAGTCACCCCTCCTTCTCATGGCCTCTGTGACCTCTGCCTGGAAGCTTCCTCCCATTCTGCTCCCACTTGACAAATGCCTTCTCCTCCAAGACTCAGCAGCACGGGCACTGATAGGCAAAGTCTTTCAGAGTATTGCTTTGTGTCAGGCACCAGATTAGTACTTTATATAGATTGTTTCGTATTAAATTCAAAACAACCCTATATGGTCAGTGTCCTAATAAACCCCATTTTACAGATTAGGACACTGAGGCACAGAGCAATTAAGTAACTGGCACGTTGTCATTCTCCTAGGCTGTGCATTTTGTCTGTATCCCCCACTACATTACTCACAACCTGAGGCCGAAGTTGTTATGTTTATGTGGCCCTGGAGCCCGGGCCGGTACCCAGCACATTGTAGTTGCTTAGTCAATATTTGTCAAATAAAGAAAAGAATAAACAAACATCGGAAGGGGCTCAGACTTCCAGTCAAGATGGAGGCTTCGCCTCTTCATGCAACCACAGAAAGAATTACAACTAGATCTCAAAACAAATAACACCCAGAACCATCAGAAAATCAAGCTGTATGGGAGTCCAACAACCAAGAATTTGAAGAAGCCACATTCCTTCAGGCGAGTAGGAGGGGCGGAGGGGCAGAGGGGCAGAGACACAGAGACAGGTAGAGAGGCACAGAGATGTGGTGTGGCACGGAGACGCGGTGTGGCGTGAAGAGGTGGCAGCAGTGGAACGGACGGTCCCACATTCACGTGTGGTAGATAAAAATTGGGAGGGATACCTTAGGAGTGAGGGATCCCAGCCCCAGGCCAGACCATGCAGCCCAGGGTTCCAGCACCAGGAAGATAAATTCCCATAACTTCTGGTGGTGGAAGAAACTGTCAGATTTTCAGGAGATCCTGCTTAAAGGGCCTTCATGGACTTAAAACACATGCAAAACCACCCCCTCTGGGATTCAGCACCAGAGCAACAGCTGGAAGGGCACCAGTCACACAGGGCGAGTGCAGGGCAAACCTCCAGAAGCCTCCAGAAGCCAGGCAGCGGTATTGTTCCCTCTCCAAGCCCTCCCCTCACACAGAGCCACAAAGTGGTGAAGCGAAGCAGGTTTCCCCACCCTGGCGATTACCTAAGGCTTTGCCCCACACGGTTTAGAGGTACTGTTTCTACAATAGGCCACACTACTAAGACAGGGAGTCAAAGCAACTCTATCTAATGCACAGAAACAAACACAGGGAGGCTGCCAAATTAAGGAGGCAAAGATATATGGCCTAAATGAAAGAACAGAACAAAACCCTCGAAAAAGAACTAAATGAAATGGAGATAACCAACCTATCAGATGCAGAGTTCAAAACACTGGTGATCAGGGTGCTCAAAGAAATCACTGAGTACAGCAACAAAATAAAAAAGACCCAGGCAGAAATGAAGGTTACACTAAGTGAAATAAAGAAAAATCTGCAGGAGCCAGCAGTGGAAGCCGGGATTCAAATCAATGATTTGGAACATAAGGAAGAAAAAAAAAAGTATTCAATCAGAACAGCAAGAAGAAAAAAGAATTCTGAAAAATGAAGATAGTCTAAGGAGATTCTGGGACATCTCCAAATGTACCAAAATCCAAATCACGGGGGTGCCAGAAGAAGAGAAAGAGCAAGAAATTGAAAACTTACTTGAAAAAATAATGAAAGAAAATTTCCCTAATTTGGTGAAGGAAATAGACATGCAATTCCAAGAAACACAGGAAGTCCCAAACAAGTTGGACCCAAACAGAACCACACCAAGACACATCATAATTAAAATGCCGAAGTTTAAAGATAAAGAGAGAATTTTAAAAGCAGCAAAAGAAAAACAGAAATTTGCCTGCATAGGAATTCCCATGAGACTGACAGTTTATTTCTCAAAAGAAACTTTGCAGGCAGGCAGAAACTGGCAAGCAGCATTCAAAGTGATGAAAAGCAAAGACCTACAACCTAGATTATTACTCTGTCCAGCAAAGCTATCATTTAGAATGGAAGGGCAGATAAAGAGCTTCCCAGACAAGGTAAAGTTAAAGGAGTTCATCATCACCAAGTCATTATTACATGAAATGTTAAAGGGACTTATCTAAGAAAAAGAAGATCAAAGCAAGAAATTCACAACCATCACAACTGAATGTAAAAAAACAAACTAAGCAAACAACCAGAACGGGCACAGAATCATAGATATGGAGATCATTTGGAGGGTTATCAGCTGGGAGAAGGCAGTGGGAGAAAGTGGGGAAAGGTGCAGGGTTGAGAAGCATGATTGGTAGACACAAATAGACAGTGGGGGACGGGGGTTAAGAACAGTATGGGAAATGGAGAAGCCAAAGAACTTATATGTATAACCCATGGACCTGAACTAAGGGGTGGGATTGCTGGAGGGAATGGGGGGTACCAGGCAGAGGGGGGGAAAGGGAGAAATTGGGACAACTGTAATAGCATAACCAATAAAATAAACTTTAAAAAACAAACATCACCTCCTTCCCTCAGCCACTGTCCCGGCAAAAAATGTGCTCTCTTCCTTTGCTCTCTTTTCTATCCCACCCCCCACTGCCATCTCCCCTCCTGGGGAGCAGAAGGTGGACTCTGGGACCTCCAGGAAGTACAGCAGCTCTTTGAGCACAGCACAGCTCCACCCCCTCCACCCTCCCCACCCCCCCCACCCCAGTTACTAACTGAGTGACAGGAGCACCAAGGAACGTGCTTTCCCAGTTTGTTAAACCTTTTTATGTGGTAATATCAGAAAGGGGCCTCTCTCTCAACTTCCAGCTTTGCCTCCCTCAAAGTTTCGTCTTTCTGGGGGCTTCTGGCCAAGCCTCTCCCTAACAGCTGCTTCCCACCCCTTCCCTCTAGCTCAGTCTGTTTATCATCCCCTGCGCCTCTTTGCTCCCCTCCCTGCATTCTCTCTACCTTTCCTCCACCCCTTCCCTTTCTTTTTTGTCTCCTCAGTTCTCTCTAGACTTTCCTCCCTCTGTCTTCCTCTCTGACCCTTTCCCTCCACCTTTCTCTTTCTCCTCTTGTCCTACCCTCCTCCCATTTTCTTCCTCTTCTCTCCCCTCCCCACCACTCCCTGTCTGCCTGTGCGCTCGGGATTGCTCTCTCTCTGTGCCTCTCTCTCTGTGTCTCTCTCTCTGTCTCTCTCTCTCTCTGTCTGTCTCTCTCTCTCTGTCTCCTGTGTCTGTGTGTGTGGTCTGTGGGTGTCTCTGTATGTTTTTCTGTCTCCCTCTTTCTGTTCATCTGCCTGTGTGTGTGCTGCCCTCTCTGTCTCTCTCTTCCCCCCTTCCCTTTCTCTTTCTGCACTCTCTTCTCCTCTATCCTATCCTCTCCCCCTTTCCCTTTTTCCTTTTTTTCTGCTCCCCTTCATCTCCCTGCCTCTCTCCTCCCTCCAAATTCAGCACTGTTTCCTCCCTGGCCTCTCCTACGCTCCCCAAAGGAGGTCAGTTAGATGCCCTGGCTCCGCTCCCTTCCCTCTGCGTCAGAGCCTCCAGGCTGCAGGGCCTCTGGGCCCTTCCTGCCAGCCTTCTCAGCTTGCATCCCCCAGCCCCCTTTCTCCTCTGAGTCCTCATTACTGCCTTCTCACTTCAAACTACCCTGCCCCACCTCCCTCCAGAGGGCGCCTCCTGGCCCTGATGGGGACAGTTTTCCCCCAGCAGCCCCACAGAACTGCCTCCCAGCTCCTTGACAATCTGGCTTGGGCCCCAGCCCCCACCCTCCCCTTGGTTGCCTCAGACAAACTGCAGAAATCCTGGAGCAGGAGCCCGAGGGGCCCCATCACATTTGGAAGCTACCCAAGTGAGAGGCGGAGGGGCCTCCTCATCCAAGTGCGTCCACCCTGCCAGCGTTGCACTGACATAACAGTGCGGCTCCAGAACAGTTTCTGAACGCCAGCATCTTTAGCTGCAGTGCTAGGCCCCTGTTAGCTCCAGTGTCCTCGGGGCCCTTAGGGCCTAACCAGCTCACTGAGGCCCAGGGGTTTCACACTCCAGTCTCGGTGAGGCCTGGGAAGTACTCAGCATTCATGAGAAGGCTCAGATCTGCAGGGAATTCATTACTGTTCCTGCTGTGTCTGCTTCTCTGCCGGCCAAGAAGCTGCCTGCCGAAGCCTTTGTTCCCCTGGCCTTCAGGGCCCAAGCTGACAATGAGATTCGAACAGGCTTAGGGGTGATGGTAGGGCCCAGAGGAGGCTTAGCAAGTGAGTGTAAAGAACCAGCTGTGGAGGGAAAGTAGAGATTTTAGGGCCTGTACCCAATATCCTTCAAGTAGTTCATTCTGGCCCTTTCTTCAGTAAACACAACTGGCAGCCTGATGGGCACGGCCGGTACTGGGTACCAGAGATAAACAGAGCGTTGTCCCTGTCCTCTAGGGGCTGGTGCAAGAGAAAAATGAGTAAGAAGCCAATGCGATGTGATAAATTGCAGCATAGAAATGGATCATTATAAAAGGAACCATTTATTGAGCACATATTAAATGCCATAAACTGGTCTAAGCATTTTACACACATTGTTTTATTTCTACCCTCCTCTGCTCAAAAGGTATGATTACCCCAGTTTACAGATGAGAAAACTGAGGCTCAGTTAAATAACAATTGCACAGCTAACAAGTAGTCAACCTAGGGTTGCTAAAGTGCCTAACTGACTCCTTATATCACCTTTGATATAAGGGGCTAGGGGCAAACAGAGTTACCAACAACTAAACTCTGTTGAAGGGTGGGAGGTAGGTGAGCAGAGTGGGCTGGGAAGGTTTCAAAGAGAAGGTAAAGCCCGCTCTGTCTGTGAAGGCTCAATAGGAGTTCTTCTGGGCGCCAAAGGGCACCAAGCAATCCAGGCCAAGAAACGGTGCATGCGGTCTCCTTTGATTTGTTGTGAATGTGCTCTCTGATGAACTTTTAAAAATCTGAGAAAGTTTCTGGTCACTAAAAATGGTAAATAAGCTCACTAGTACTCGATTCAGAAATTCCCTTAGGATCCCAACATGACTGGGAGTGGGAGCTGGAAGTTTCCATTAAAAAAAAAAGTCAGTATTTAAGCGTAATATTAAAGTCAGCTTTAAAGAGAAAAGCAAATACCCCATAATGCCCCCACCCTAACACAGCTTTTTTAGTCACTTCCGTTTCCCCAGTTCTTGTCCGTAAATGCGGGAGCACTTCCATGGGCAGTCTGGAAGGCGGCTTTAGTGCGGCCAGACGAATGTTAGCTTCTCTGATGGGATTTACAAATGTGCTCTAAGAGGTGGTTTTTTCATTAGCACACTTTCTCTGTCTGAGACACTATTTTTATGTCAGAAAAAAAATTTACTCTGTCTATGGAAGTCATTCACTCTTGCTTCACAAAGATGATACACCCAGTATATGTGTATCTGCTTAAGGGAACTGTCTTCACAGAGGAGACAGAGTCCCTACCTGGTGGCCAAGGCCCACGCCTTCTTCCCAAAGGAATCTCTTGCTCCCCAAACCCTCTGCTGGTGTGAAGCAGCCACACCCACCCAATGTTCTCAGAACATACCAATCCTCCCATCTCCAAGTCTTTGCTCCTACTCTTCCCCCTGCCTCTTGTTTCTGCTTTCTTCAGATTTTTTCAGCCTCCGTTTTTTAGGATCCAAATAAAGTCCCAATTTGTCCACTAAGCTTTTTCAGAATCCTCAGGCATGTTTTCTGCTTCAGAGTCCCTCTGCTTCTAATAGTCAGTACCATTCATTGCTTTGGGCTGTTGTATCACATACAGACATGCTCTTTCTCCTACCTAGATTGGAAGATCTTAAACACAATGACTATGTTCAGTTCCTCCACTTCTGCCTTCTGCTCGCAGCTGACAGCAAATGTGGGTCATATGTGATACAAAACACTAGAATTACTAGCCATAAGAGAAAAGCAGAGACTCAGAAGTCAGAGGGAGCCAGAGTAAATTGTAGTGCGTCCATTTACTAATCATGTGACCTTGGAAAAACCTCTGAACCTCCCTGAGCCTTAGTTTCCCATCTGTAAAATGGGGGCAATAATAAAGTTATTGGAAAGGTCTGTGAGGTACAGCCATGCCTCAGTACTCATCAGCTTCAGAACTCGTCAAACCCCGTACTCACGGCACTTGGACAAGAAAAAAATGTTTCAGCGCCCCGCACTTGCTCCGGACTCCTCACACTTGCTAGAACTTGTACAAGTCACAACGCCGCCCTGCAAGAGAAAATGCTTCATCGTTCAGTACGCGTGGGTTGTCTTGAGTTCCAGAACGAACTAATGACGAGTACTGAGGTACCATTGTAATGCTTCACAGAGTGTAAAAGGTGCTTAGTACATCATAAGCATTGAATACATAGATGATGCCTTTATTTTTTACTAGTAATAATGAAAAATATCAGAGATTAGAGCTTGCAAATACAGGCACACCTCATGGCCCTGTGCTTCACTTTATTGCACCTCGCAGATACTGAGTTTTTTTATCAATTAAAGGTAAGACCCTCCACCAGCAAAAAGTGTATGACTCTCCAAAGGCTAGGATTTCTGATCTTCAGGTGCTGGTTAGCACTTTTTTAGCAATAAAGTATTTTTTAATTAAGGTATGTACATTGCTTTTTTAGACATAGTGCTATTGACTACACTTAATAGACTACTATACCGTGTAAAGATAACTTATACGCTGGGGAACCAAAAACTTTGTGTGACTCCATTTTGCAGTCCTCACTTGACAGCGCTAGTCTGGCACCAGACCTGCAATATCTTCAAAGCATACCTGTCAATTTTAAAAAGCATCACTTTAATAAAAGTCATCACCCACCAACATAATGAAATTATCCATCAAAGAATTTTACATGATACACTAGGGAAAATTAAGTAGCTCAAAGAGACTTTGTGATGGAATTCCATAGCCCTGAGATTTTGTTTACTACCCAGAGCCTTTCAAAGTCTGTGACCTTTGCTCAGAGTTACCAAAGATACACCAGTTCGAACAATCATTACGTTGTTTCCAGATTTCTGAGTGGCCCTCCAAGCTAACTCAGTCTCCTAGAATGTTGGAACTGGGAGTTAACTCTAGGGATCACCCTTATCCTACAGATGAAGAAGCAGCAGCCCACGCGGAGTCACCTGGCAGGTAAGGGCCAGAGCCAGGATTTTGAATCCCAATAGCCCAACCCCCGGTCAGAGCTCAGCATTCACCACATCTCGCTGCCTCCTTGGAGACTTGTGCCCCATACACCAGGGATTTGATCTCAAAGTGTGTTTATTACTATGAGCTCCACTGGGTGGCCGTAGTTATAGACTACAGGAAAACGAGGGTAACTTGTTCAGTAGCTTTTACATGTAAAACAATTCTGTCGCTAAATCTCTGGCCTCCTCCAGAGACTGATATCATTATGTTTCATTTTCCGATAGTGGGAATAGTTAATGAGCAAAAAAGCTGACCAATAGCTACAATGTGTATTTCCTCTCAAGCGTTCATGCTCAGTATTTGAATCCAGTCTCTGTGCTGGAACTCAAGTAACCTCACTGCTTTCAAAGGCAGCGCTGGGAAATACTAAAGAGCCACCAAGCCTCCTGGGACTCATAGGCAGAGACACTTTGGTATATGGAAGCAAGCAGGATGAAACAGCCGGCACCGAAGCACACCCCGCTCCTGGCACATGATGGGCCCAGATACGTGGTCTCTCACCGACACAGTTTCACCTGAGATGAAAGCAAACAGGGAAATAAATTTTAGTTGACTGAGTGACTGATTACCAAAGGTGTAATTCAGTAATCACCCACAGCACCATTACTCATTTCTGAGCAATTAAAATTTCACTAACTGAGTCATCACCCGTGTGGCTTATGGGGCAAAGCTTGGCTCCTGTTCCAGTGTTTCGGGGCATTCTCAGATGACAGACTGTGGGAGCTCCTGGCATGTGGAACTCAATAAAATGTGCCCCATGGTGCATCTTGCTGGAATCAAATTTAACAGTCATGATGGCTCCATAAATGCTTGGCAGGGAGTGTCCATCCCTGCTGAGCAGATATATGGCCTGGTTGACAGGAAGCTCCATCAAATTTGAGACCTAGCCTAGACCCAGCTGAAGTTCCCTTCCATCTCTCATCTACTATGAAGTCAACCAGAACTCTTATCCTAAGAATCAAGCAGATCTGCTTCTGGCTCAGGGTGACTTTATCACATGCCTCACCCTGACCTCATCCCACCCATGTGACCTCAGAACTTTTACTCATGATTCACGGCCCACATACGTGACAGAATAATCCAGACACTGCAGGGTCCAGAATCCACAATGCCGCCTCCTCAGGAAAGCGAGGTGCGCTGCTCCTCCCAGGCTACTGCGTCTGCAGCATCGCATCCACAGCTGCACAGAGTCCCAGACGGGCCCGTTTGTTGAGCTCTTACTGTGTGCCAGGGGCTTAACTGAACAGTTTATAGGCATTATCTTATTTATTCTCCTGAGAGTCAAAAAAGGAGGAGTTTATTACATGCATTCTATACGCAAGGGTACAGAGGCTCAGAGATCAGGTCACAGATATGAGGTCACACAACTAGCGAGTGACAGAGCTAGGATCAGTGCCTGCGTGTTTCTGACTCCAGATGCTGAGCCTGCAGCCTGTGTCTATGGCGGCCTCTGAGCTCCCATTTCATTGCCGAGGTGCATACAGCCCTGCACACCCGTGCGTGAAGGAAGGCCCCACAGGCAGGATGGAGGCAGCTGGACCTGGTCCTAGCCTAACCTCACTCATGCATCTGTTCATGCCTCCAGCAGATGTTGATGACTATGGTGAGCCAGGTGCTGGGGCAAGAATAAACAGCACAGAGGTCCCACCCTGAGAACCCAGACTTTGAAGACAAACAAGGATGTATTTGGGAGGCTGCTCAGTCTGTCACCCACGTGTGTTCATGTTTACCTCCAGGTGTCATCTTTACTGGGAGCTGCATCGTTGGACCAAGTGGGCTCTTGAGATCCGGATCGTGCAGAAATCCAGAGCACAGGGCCAGGCGCCGCTGCTGCTGATCCCGTGCTAGATATCTGTCCCAGGGGGATTGCAAACACGGAGTAATTCAACCCCTCTCCTTACCACCTGTCTGGAATTGTTTTTGGCTACACCCTTGAATGACTCACTCGTAGCAATATTTCTGGAGCCACTCCATTTGGTGTTTTTTCAGTTACTGCCTTAACCTGATATAAAAGAGCTGGAAGGCCCTGGACAAATTCTGTTTAATGGGCCCAAATGCGCCCTAACACTCCCCATGCAGTTAGTGATATTTTCTCCTTTCTCATGAGAAACCAGTGGGACTAGACAATTGTGACTGACCCTGTGCCTCTATCACATCAAGGCTGTGGGTACCCTCCCAAAAGACTATACCTCTTGCAACAAAGGAAACGTGAAGTGGGTGCAAGATTTCTGCAATAATTCCTGTGTCCAGAAATTATCCTCACATGTACTTTAATACTCCTGTTAAGGATGGAGAAAGCCTGCCCACTGGGACTGCCCACCTTGGGCAGAGGAACAGTCTAATTACTTCCCGGGGGAGGTAATCAAAGGCCTTTGATAGTGCTCAGGGGACCTGGCCAAGACCTGCAGGCAATTGACTTCTGTCTTCACTCACTAACACCAGGTGGGCCCTTCCCAGCTAGGGCATGCTGGACTATGCAGCTCTAGAGCAACCCCACCTTTGGTAAAGAAAGAGCTACAAAATCTGAACGTTGCTTGGCAATGCCTTTTATACGGAATAAAAGTAAACAAAAAATATTCCTTTGACTAGTCTCAGCTCTGGCGTCCTAAAATGCCTACCTCATTCCTTGATAAAAGGAATACAGGTCCCGCTAGCCCAGAGCAGGTACATCCCTGATATTGGCAAGGCCCTAAACAGTGGCCTCTTAATAGGGTAACTCCTGTTGGTTATGAGAGCATTATGGTCCCAGATGGGGAAATGGCATTATGGATGTTGGGAGGAGATAGGTTTTCGGTTTAACTAGTTTTATCCCCTTGTGTAGCGATGGTTTTCTACTGCACTGGTTTATGGCAAGGTGCCCCTACAAACCATACACAATCCTCTCATCCTCTGCCTACTCGATGTTTCTCAAACACGGATCCTCCCTCAGGCCCCGCCTGTTCAGGAAGTCTGCTCCGACTTGTATCCTGAGTATCTTCCCAGTTTTGACAGGGTACTCCCTCTAAACATTGGGCATAGAGCATTAGAGGCCTAATGTGATTCCCAAATAGGATAGCAATAGTCATCTGGAAAAAAAAATGCCCTTTGCCCATCAGATGAGAAAGCAGATGGGAAACTGGAACTGCCAAATGACTTTTCAGGGACAGCTCAACTGTCAACCAACTGACCTTCCCAGACAACTACGAAATGTACACAACTGTAGCTTACTGTTTTTGTGCAAACAGCAGGGTACTACTGATATTTCTTTTATGTCTCTACCACCTATGGAAACAACGGATGTGGTTGGTACAGCCTTTCCGGGAACAAATCCACTTCTAACATTATCCAAAGAATTAACTGCATCTGTACACAAAGATGTCCGTTGCTATGTTTTATTTATATAATGGGGGGAATGTAGGAACATGTGTAAGTAAATTGTGGTACAGCCATTGGAGAAATACAAGCAGTCACTAAAAGTCATGTACAGTAACATCTGAAAATATGCACAATATATTGTTAAATGAAAAAGGTTATGAGATAAACAACTGTATTAAGAATTTTAGAAGAGACATTTCTGTAATTGAACACTAATATGGCTTTAAGCTTCCTGACAGCTAAGGAAAAATGGAAAGTTTTCATGTTTCATAGTAATTATTGGGTAAATGTTTATCTTCTAACGAACCCTTTTCTTTATCCTCACAGTAAACTTGTGAGTGAAGCTTTTATAACATGAAAACACATTTACACTACAAACTGTTCTAAGGGGTCGAGAAACGGGGGCTGATTTCAAAGCACTGTTTGTACAGGGATCAGTTGTTTTCACTCTGCAGTCTACCTTTAGCTTTCTTCTGGCAACTGCACCCTGACTTTCCCCTCCGGACCTGCTCCCACCCTCACCCTCACGAAGCCCATGTGAGAAGGGAGAGGAGACACACCCCTAATTCCAAAGATGGCCATTACCTCAGATCTGACCAATTACAGCATCACAGTCCCCAGCCCATAGCGACTGCTGAAGGGATGGACTTGGACTTAATCACAGCCAATGATATGCGATAAAACTTTTGGAGACTGCTAAGAAAAAAAAAACATATGATCTTTTCTATTGCACTTAAATCTGGGAGGACAAAAGACTGACACTGCCAGGGCCTGCTCGCCACAACTTAGGGTCTGAAGATGAAGCCAGTATAGGGAGAACTAGTGCCAAGAAACAGAGGGAGATTTGGACCTAGTATTAGCCTCTGGATCAAACCATATGTGTCTACCCCATACCTTGCAGTTTCATAAGCCAATAAATGTCCTCTCTTGTTACATATGCCAGAATTGGCTCAATATTCTGTTGTTTGCCTCTCAAAGAGTCCCAAATGATACGCTTTCAAGTTCAGTACCCATTTCCAAATCCTACAGGGATGGTCGCACATTTTAGAAATTATAAATATCTTGTAGAGGCAAAGAAAAACTCTCCATGAGAGTAGTTAAGGGAAACCATGGTAAAGAAAGTGTTATTACCTATTCAGAAATCTAATGCCAGATGTCTTTTTTTTAAATTTTCATTATCCTCTTTGATTGAATAATTATACTCCTTAATAATAATTCATCCCTTGGAGTGTTCTTATAAAAAATGAATGAGGATAAAAATACATTGGAACGCTTAGCACCTGACACCCAATGGGTTTCCAACAAATTTTAGTTTCCTCCCCCTAGAATACCATTGTCCGAAAACCAAATGGACACAGACAAGCTGCTTATAAATTATCAAAACCTTCACAGTTGTCCAAAACAATGCTCTTTGGACCTCTTTTGAAATGAGTCATGATCAAAAATAGGATATTTGCAAGAAAACATCCCAAAGCAAAGATACTGCTATATTTACAAATGATGGGCCGAGGCAGGAGGACATCCCGGGGGCATCCGTGCAGGACAACTGCCGCTGCAGGACTGACTCTGAGCAGTCTGTCAGAAGGGATGCAGGCCTACCACAGACTGGGCACCGTGATGTGCTTGACGTGCTGAGAAAGCGAGGAGCCTGAAAACAGCTACAGAGAATCCGATGGACCCACACCCACACACGACTACAAGGAAATACATGTCCCTGTGAGATCACAGAAAATATGTATTGGCCTCTACCCCCACGCAGTTCCTGGCACAGAGCTCCTGAAATCCTTGTAATTTCCTTGGTGGTAGAAGTGTCCTTTGTTCTGATAAGTGATTCTGGGTGGGTTCCTGGAATGCTCCAAATGAGGGCGAGTCCCCAGAAAGATGAAGCCATGATTAGAAGCATGGAATTCTCAGCCCTACCCTCATTCTCTTGAAAAAAGAGAAGAGCCTTAAATGGAGTTAATAACTGATCTTACCTACAGTTATGATAAAAATCCTAGTAGTATGGTGTTCAGGGAGCTCCCAGGTTGGTGAACACATTCAGGTCCTAGGAGGGCGTCGAACCCCAACTCCATGAAGACAGACGCTCTTGCACCTGGGACCCTCCTAGACTTCACCCTATGTATCTCTTCATCTGGCTATTGATCTACATCCTTTATCATATTCTTTTTTTTAACGGTCTTTTTATTTTATATTTTTTAAGGTTTTATTTATTTATTCTCACACAGAGGGGAAGGGAGAGAGAAAGAGAGGGAGAAATACATCGATGTGTGGTTGCCTCTCATGTACCCCCTACTGGGGACCTGGCCCACGACCCAGGCATGTGCCCTGACTGGGAATCAAACCAGCAGTCCTTTGGTTCTCAGGCTGGCACTCAATCCACTGAGCCACACCAGCCAGGGTCCTTTATCATCTTCTTTAATGAACTGATAAATATAAGTGTTTCCTTGAGTTCTGTGAGCCTTTCTAGGAAATAACCAATCCCAATGGGAGGAGGTCATGAGAATCTCCAATTTGGAGCCAAGTTGGACAGAAGTTGTGGGTAACCTGCAGACCTACTACTTGCAACTGGCATCTAACATAGGGAGAGATTTATGGGACTGAGACCTCAAACTGTGCTATCTGATGCCATCTCCAGGTAGACAGAGTCAGAACTGAGTTAAAGTGTAGGACACCAGGCTAGTGTCACAGAGAATTATTTGGTGTTGGGAGAAAACCCCACACATGCTATGACCAGAAGGGAATGGTTTTGTGTGAATAGTAAAAGAGGCTCACAGAAGGGGGAAGATGAGGTTTTTGTTTTCTAATACAGTCCCAAAACCTGGACTTCTTTTCAGAAATGTTCAGATGCTCCTAAGAGGATGATGTAGTACAAAGAGTATGTGTTTGAAGTCGTACTGGTCTAAATTACAATTCCAGCACTGCCTCTTCCTGGCTAAGTGACCTTGAGCTATTTCTTACATTCCCTAGGTCTCAGTTTTCTTATCTGTGACATTTAGATAACAATGTGTACCTGGGAGCAGCTCCTTTCCTCCGAGAAGTGAAAGTCGTTAGGGAAGCTCACAGACAGTCCTGCTCTCCTAACAGGTACGTGGTAGGTCTGCACTTTCCTATCCCTTAGAGGCTGGGTGTGTGTTATGTTCCTGTGGTTTGCTTTGGGAAATGAAATGTGAGCAGAAGAGCCTTGTATCTGTTGAGGTAAAAGCTTTAAGAATCAGAGCATGATTGGCTAGGTCCTCTTCTACCTGATGAGGTAATTCTAGAAACAAGTGTCAAGACTGGACCTTTGCCAGCCTGAGGCACCTTGTGTCTATAATGAACAAAACCCCTTCTGAACTGCACTGGATGGAGATCGTGAACAAGAAACAGACTGTGGTTTGTTCCTTGCTTTAGCATAACCAGGCTCATCCTCTCTGACACACTCAGTTAGACCCTTTCCCATACCTGAAATCACTCAGAGACATTCAGTTTGTAATTAAATCATATAACTTATATATTCATTCAAAACTTGGAACCTCCCATGTATTATAAACAGTAATTAAGGTGCTTTTAGAACTCTAAAGACAAAACTAACAAGACTGAGAATAAAACAGACGGACATGATTAGAGAGGACTGGTCACGCCCAGTGCTGGTGAAGATGCAGGATGGCAAAGCTCTCGCACCCTGTCGCAAGGGACTTGAATTGCATCAGCTTTCTGAAGGCCAATCTAGCCCTGCCTATCAAAATTTAACCTCATTTAAAAATGTCTTCCTAGAAAACTACAAGATACTTAAGCAAACAAGTATGCGTAAGGATGTTCATTGATGGACTGGTTATAAGAGTGAAAAACTGGAAATGACTTAAATGTCTAACAGTAGAAAACTAGTTATATAAAGAATGGTAAATACGGGGCAGGGGGGCGCAAAAAGTCGGAATTATCTTCTGGAGAACAGGCCTCTTGTAGTACAGGCTTCCCCTGCTAGGTGAGTGTTCTAGGAACCCATCTGTATCAGTGAACTAGCTGGTGTTGTTGTGAGAGGTTACATTCAGCTTCAGTGAATTTTTTTGAAGACTCTTTCAACCCACTGGCCCACTTCCTGATGGGTGATTTACAAATGCACCTGCCCATACCTTGCTGAGCCGTCAGCAGTTTTTGACCAAAAACAGCGTGACTCCCGTGCCCCACCCTTCCTATTCACCCCGTCTTGCCCCAAGGGACTTTATTTTGTTTCCCTGGATGAAAAAAGTCCTCAGAGGGAAACATTTGGTTGATGTGGAAGAGGTGAAACAAAAAAATGGTAGAAGCACTAAAAGGCATCAAAACTGAAAGGTTCAAAAACTGCTTTGAGCAGTGGAAAAAACATCTCGATGGGTGTGTTGCATCAAATGGAGAGTACTTTGAAGGTGACGGAAGTTTAAACGTGTAAGAATAAATGCACAATTTTTTATAAATAAATTATGGGTCTTTTGGGGTCCTCCATATGTATGGAATACAGCGCCACCACAAAGATCAATGAGGTCAATTCATATTTTAATACAAATGTATCCATGATAGATTATTCATACAAGGCAAAGTGAAATAGCATACATTGTATGATTCTGTTTTCATATACGTATATTTGCAATACTGAAAGAAGAGCTAGCTCAACGTCACTAATCGTTATCTTTCTATAATCAGCTACAATTGATTTTTACGTCTGAGTGCCTGATTCTTTTTTTTACAATAAACATATATTATTACTTTTTTCATCAGAAAAAAGTAATAAAGCTGTTTTTACTCTGGAAATGGAGTGGTGGGGGCGTGGTGAGTAGAAGGTGAGAAGTAAAGGAAGAAAGAGTCAGGGAGACAGAGAGAGTGGCCAGGAAACTATCGACCATCCACAGCAGTGACCCAGAGGTTCTCTGTCGTGGCTGCAGAGACTTAGGAAACACCCTAGTTCTGTTGAAACAAGTTATATTTGAAACAATTATAACCAAGCAATATCAAAAACTGATCAACTCTATTAGGCCCTGAGAAAAGACTTTTTAAAGGTTGTTTAGCATGGAGTGTAGAAAAAAAATGAGTCAAAACAGCCATAATGTGTCACTGGGTCTAGAGCTGCTCCACCCAGAAGGACAGCCGCTAGCCACGTGTAGCTGTGGAGCACTTGAAATGAGGCCAATCCCAACTGAGACATGCTGGAAGCGTAACCTAAACACTGGACTTCAAAGACTTAGCATGAAGGGTAGAGAATGTAGATTCTGTGCCGAAACTATAATATTTTGGATATATTTAGTTAAGTAAAATATGCTTGTTTCGATTACTTTTTAGCCTTTTTAATGTTGCTACTAGAAAACTTAAAAAATCCCATATGGAGTTCACATTTTATTTCCATTGGACAGCACTGGTCTAAATTATGGCCCAGAAGAAAGATTGTCAGCTCTTGCTTAATTTACTTAAACCAATTCAAATAGAATTCGAATTATTCAAATGTATGTTTTACATCTGGTAAAATGGTCTCCGATACTTTTTTTTAAAATTTTGACTTTTATTTCTATTTAAGAGTATTTAAGCCAATTTCTCAAAAACTACTTCTGTCTCAAATCGACACTAAATGTTAATCAGAAGGTGAGAATGTTTTCAGAAAGTTAGACATATTCAGAAAAGGGAAACATTTCCTCTGTGACTAGGGAAACGACGTAGCATTTCACACCTTTCTGTCACCTCTTTTATTTCTTTTCATCGAAGAGGGAAAAGACATGGGGCCCGGTGCAGAGCACTCCCAAGTACAAATCAGGCCTCTCCTCTGGATAAAATTCAAGCAGTAGTCAGGCCTTCTCTGTGGATGTCATACCAACATAAATCTCAGATGAATTGGAGACACTTTGTAAACCAGAAGAAATTGAAGAGTATTAAGTATACTATGTAGTCAAGCACTGGGACAACAGGATTTTTAAAGAAGCAAAGAAGGAAAACAATGGAGTGATTAGACTGTATACAAATTAAAACTTCTAAACAAAAAATGTAGTAACAGGAGACTACACAAAATAATTATAGCAAACATCACTAACATTAAATAAACTTTTCAAAATGTATATATCTTAGACAAATTGATTTTCAAAAATAATTTGACCTCTCTCCCCCAAAATAAAGGCCAAAATTAATTACTCATCAAAGAAAAATTAGTACTAGCAAATATGTCCATGTAAAAATGTTAATCTCCCTTGTAAATGATGAAAATTAAAACAAAACCAAGTTGTCTATTCCAATTACATAATTGGCAAGGATATTGTGATTGTTATTTTATTTGGTGGTGGTGAGAATGTACCAAAATAGGCATTAACATATATCTGGAGGTTCTGAAAATATGTATAAGGCTTTTGAAAAATATTTGCTATAAAAAGGCCTCAATTAAGTAATTCCACAGATAGGAATGGTATCCTAAGGAAAAACTTAATAACCACCAACACAAAAATCCTTATGAGCAAAAGTATTTATCACTGAGTTATTTATAATATTTTAAAATTTTAAACAATTTAAATTTCAGAAAATAAAGGCTGAAGTAAAACATGTTATTTTCCAGTGGAATATTATGTAGTCAATATAATGTTTGCTCAAACTGTGTACTAACATAGAAAACAGTCTATGCTATAATATTTGGTGAAAAATAAGGATTTCAAATTGGGTGCCCAATATAATTGCAACTATGCAAAAACTATTCAATTGAAAAGGAGAAGGAAATGTTCATTATGCTTATCTTTCAGTAGTTGAATTATGAATTATATCATCTGTTTTTCCAAACTACATTTTATCAATGCTTTATGAATGAGTATTATAGTAAGCTGAATTGTAAAAATTAGTATTATGGCAGACTGCCCAAAGACATCCATATCCTAGTGCCCAGAACCTGTGAACATGTACTTCACACGATAATAGGGACTTTGCAAATATGGGAAGGATTGCACCACAGGGAGCTTATCCTGCCCAATGGAATCACAAGGGCCCTTACAGGAAGACAGCAGGAGGGCCAGGGAGAGAAGGTTGTGTGATGGCAGAAGCAGGGGTCGCAGGCAGAGGGATTTGGAGATGCTGCGCTGCTGGCTTTGAAGTGGAGGAAGGAACCAGGAGTTGAGGAATGAAGTTAGCTTCTAGAAGCTGGAAAGGTAAGGAAACAGATTTCCTCCTCCAAATGAAACGCAGCCCCACTAATACCTTGGTTTTAGAACTTCCGATCTCCAGCACTGTAAGATCATAAATTTGTGTTGTCTTACACCATTGAATTGTAAATACTTACAGCAGGAAGAGGCAACAAATAGAAATACATACCATGTTTATAGTGAAAACAAGTTTTATTTGATTAAAAGTGGCTTTATTTGGTTAAAAATGCTTTAAAAACAATGTGTGGGTTAATATGTGTAGTCCAGCATTACTTCATCATTTAGATGTCACAAAATATAAAACTGCACTTGAGTTTAATATGTTTCTGATGAACACGTCTCATCTTTTCACTCTCCCTGTCAACACACAAATGCCTCACTACAGAGCAACAAACATTGGGTTTAGGGTAACTTTCTTAATATTGAAATCTAGTACACCAAATTCAAAAAGCAGATAATAAGCTGCAGGAAAGAGAAGCTCAAAAAAAACCCAACAACCTTGAAAACCATAAATAAAACAGCCTCTGAATTGAGCAACAACAGACCTATGCAAATTCAACATTGCACAGAATTTTCCAAAATGCACATACTACAAATTTAAAGAAATAGAAATGTATAGGATAGTTAATGGGCAATGGAAATACAGAACAACTACTATCTCTTCACTTGCTTTTAGCCTGTTCTCCCTTCATTCTAGTCTCTTGTCCCATTTGGACTCCCGGTTTAATTTCTGGTTGACAATCCTGCTTCTGCCGCTTTGCTCTTGGTGTTAAAGTCACCTGGAGCATCTGGCTCCTGGCCTTCAGCTCTCCCTCCAACATGCCCCCCACACTATAGTGGAGATTTGCTCTACCCATTTCCTCCACTGGGCACTATCTCTGCTCTTAGTTAGCTCATCTCTTAAGACCCAACCTCCAGTCTTGGGCTGTAAGAGGTGATAAGGGTTGGGGGGGTGACAGTGGGGGGCAGTAAGATGGGTGAAGGGGAGGAGGTTTACCTTAGACCAGTGAACAAAAATATAAAACAGTCACCAGTCATTTTAGGAGAAAATACTCAGAAATCTGTGAAAAACATTCTATCACACATGAACTGTTTTGACAAATACTAATTTTAGGTGATGGCTCATTAGCTACTTGGCTTGTAGGTGAGCTGGTTTCACTGAGTTGGCCTCTTTTCCAAGCATGCCTTCACACATGCACATATGTACACCACATGGCAGGCTCAACACATTCTGAAAGTGGAGGAAAGTGCCTCTGGCCACCCCAGCATGGAGACAGTGCACTCAGGTCCCCTAATTACCTGGTTCTGTCTGCATTCATCAAGCTGCCTTCTCATTATAATTTGGCTTCCCGTGTAGATTTTCCTACTGGGAGAGAACAGGCTGACCTGTGAGCAGGAGTGTTCTGGTCCCACTGATAGTTACTCTGCATGGAATTTAATAACTCAGCTTTCTTTGGGGAACTTGATTTGCATGTTCCTTCTCCATAGTCTAAAATTTTTTACCGCATTGAAAAAATAATGTTCTGTGAGTGTCTTAGTGAAGACCTTTGGAGGTGCAAGTCTGAAACTCACTTCATCTAGCACTAACACAATGTAGAAAAAAATTTTTAAGACCTTATTTATTTATTTTTAGACTGAAAGTCATCAGGATTAAAGCCTCTGCCCTCTCTTTTGGTCTGCATCTCACACTCCTGCCGCTCCCCTCCTCCTCACGCTCCAAGGCTGCACAGACACTCGAGTCTGTTTTCCTCTTCACACCTGGTTCATTTTTCTCTCTTTGCAGATCAGCTTTCTCTGCTTCTCAGACATGTAGCTAAAGGAAGCTGCCTCTCACCTGTCTCAGTCCAGCAACCAAGAAAGGCAAGCATCTGTGAATCCCAATTCTGTAATTCCCACAAAAGGAATCTGATTGGCCCAGTTTGGGGCAGGTATCCACCCTGATTATATTCTCTATGTATGGTCAGAGGGAGGGTGAAGCAGGAGCAGGAGGAGAGAATCAAGCCCAGCTCTATGGAAATGAGAACAATTCCCAGAGGGAGTAGTAAGATTATGGATGGGGCAAGTATCCCCCAAATTGCCACAGGTCCATAAACTCTGAGAGTCAGAGGCATTTAGAATTCAGAAATGTTTATATGTTAGAACACAGTCATATACCTGTTGACTGTGAGGAAGAAGATACCTGCAAAGAAGGGCTCTGGTGGCTAACTGGGATCAAACTTAAAAGCAGAGCCTACCAGCCATTTCTAAAAAAGGGCCTCTAATGCAAACTGTGCTGAACTGCCTGCCTTCCTGCACTGTGTTCCTCCCATCTGAGCCAGCCCCTAGGAAGGAGTTCCTGGAATAGTATTTCAACAAATAGGACTAAAGTTTTCCCTGTCCAATCAGAGCTGCATAGCAAAACCCCATCAGCATTTTCATCAACCAATCAGAGCAGCTCCACTGACCAATCAGGACAGTGCCTTTCAGACCAACCAAATTGTGAGGTTTTGGAGTCCTCATTCGCATGAGGATGGCCAATCAGTGACTGGGGCAAGGACTTTTGTCTATATAAGCTAGTTCACCTCTGGCTCACGGAGTGCATTTTCCCTTTCCACTGAAGACAGAAGACTATGTTCACGAGCTGGAGCTAAAATACTTCAGATGTCTCACCAGCGTATAGCAGAGCAGACTGGCGTGGGAGCAGAGCAGCGCAGCCTGGAGCAGGGCAGAGTGGAGCAGACCAGAACACAGCAGAGACATCCAGCCAAAGAGGGGGCTGGCCCCAGGGCCTTCTCACAGCCATGCTATTTCACAGAGGTGCTGCTTCATAATTGAGCTGTACCACTATCAAGCTATTCCACAGCCTTGAAGTATCACAACTGAGCTGTTTGTACTGAATTTAGCTCCTTCTTCACTGCACCCCAAACTGGGGATTCATGTTATCATTGAAGTCCCACCAATGACCATTGGTTGACATACCTCACATAACATCACACCCCCAGTAGAGCCTAAAAAAAGCTTCTCATAACCAAATACATCAATATTTTACAATAAAAACATGAATATTTATACAAAATAGGAAATAAGGATATAAATAGCCTCATGTAAGTTCAAGCTTTGCCTCCAAAGGAGTTACAAAAATACTTTTGGTCTTCAGAACTTCCAGGCTTCAAAATTGATAAGAGATTTATACCACACTACTCCTGGCTTACAAAGCTGAGGGCCAGACCGTGGTGGTATCAAAGCACTTCCTCCTAGAGGCTCCCAAGGTCTTTGCCCCTTTAAAGCATGGTCTGTAAACCAGCATCATCAACGTCGCCCAGGAGCTTGTTAGAAATGCTGAATCTCAGGCTTCGTCCCAGATATACTGAATCAGAATTTGCCTTTTAAATAGATGCCCAGTGTCTCAACCTATCCAGGCTGTGATAAAACACCATAAACTGGGTGGCTTATAAACAACAGGAATTTATTTCTCATAGTTCTGGAGGCTGGGAAGTCCACAATCAAGGCACCAGCAGATTCAGTGTCTGCTGAGGGCCTGATTCCTTTCTGTTCATAGATAGCTGTGTTTTTGCTATATCCTCACATGTCCAAAGGGATTAGGAGCTCTGTGGGGTCTTTGTTGCAAGGCATTAATCCCACTCATGAGAGTTCTGCTTGTGATCTAAACACCTCCCAAAGGCCCTCACCTTCTAGTGCCAACACCTTAGCGTTAGGATTTCAACATAAAAATTTTGAGGGCACAAAACATTCAGTGCATAGCACCCAGGTACTTTGTATGCACATTAAAGTTTGGGAAGCACTGCTGCAAGGGGCAGTCGCCTCCCTAAGCCACCAGTCTTTGCACATGAACCACAACACACATTCATATAGTCATCTCTTCTTATGTGTTTTTAACATAGCTCCATAGAAAATGTGCATCCACTTTCACAATTAACAAATCATAATTTTTACAACAAAGAAAAAACAACTTTGCTTCAAATCTGTGCATATCACTTACCACTCTGCTCAACAGATGCACGGTCTCTCTTGCTGCCTCCCAGCATCACTTGGTGAACGCTTCTTCCTGTACTGCCTGGTATTTAAGCTTGTACACCTGCGTGGGGGCTTCTTGTTATGAAACTATCTATCAGAGAACATATGTATATTCCTTCATGAAAATGGGTCAAGTATGATACCAAGCAGCTGTAGCTATAATTAAGAAATTATTCAGTAAAGAGTACAAGCAAGTAAAACGCCAAGTAATAGCCAGGGAAGCAGTTATTTTTGTCTCTTGGAAAAAGAATAGAATTTTCCAGGATATTCAATCCAGGGCCCATACCCAGAATTTTTTTTGCAACATGGTAACATCTTTTTGATTTAACACCTTTCACCTTTACCCTGTTGTTTTTGGAATCCATAAGGGCAATAGGAAAGAAAGAAATAAAGATGATTTTCTCAAACAATACAGATTTATTGAATTTACTATCAGGTTCTTTGAGAGTAGAAGAAACCTCCAAAATTCCAAAGGAAATAAAGTTATGAGAACAGAAGTACCTCCCAGAGGCAGCAAGAAGAAAATAATTAAAAGAATAAAGTAGTGATACTGGCAGCTTTTAGGAAAAAAAGCTCAGCCATGGTGGAAGAAACTCTGAGAGCCTGCTAAAAGCGAGTGAGTCCAGCAAACTACCATCCGTAAATGCTAACTCACCTGGCAGCAACATCCGAAGGCTCCTTCCTTACCCAGAGTCCCTGCCTGTAGAGTGCGGTTTTCACTCACCACACGGCCAAGATCGCCATGGCTGCCCTCAAACCTGAGCCTCGTTTGGTCCCTCATGCTAACTCCCCATGCTTCACATTTCCATCAGTCTTGCCACCTAGAATGTCAGCTAGATCCCCTTTCACCTGTCTGCTGACCAGAACTCCCACCCTCTCCCAACCATTTCTCTCAGCTCTTTCGGAGCCTGTGGCAAGCAAAACTCTCACTCCCCAATCTCAGAAGATTGTTCTTCTGTTTTCCTCTTGAGCTAAAAACTATATCCTCCCTGTGACAGGTGGCATTTGTCTCCTCAGAAAGATATGTTGAAGTCCTAATCAGCACTACCTCAGAATGTGACTTTATTTCAACATAGGGTCATTCGAGATATAATCAGTTAAGATGAAGTCATACTGGAGTAGGGTGGACCCCTAATCCACTATGACTGGTGTCCTTATAAAAAGACCATCGTGTGAAGACAGAGACCAGGGAGAATGCCATGTAATGCTGAGGGATTGAAGTGAAGCATCTACAAGCCAAGGATTTCTGACAAACCACCAAAAGCACAGGTGAGGCATGGAAAGATTCCTCTATGGTTTTCAGAGATCTTGATTTCAGATGTGTGGCCTCCAGAACTCAGATAATTTCTGTTGCTTTAAGCCACCTAGTTTATGGTAATTGGCTATGACAGCCCCAGGAAACTAATACACTCCCTGAAGACATTGCCCCTCCAGCAGCCCTGGTATGAGGAGCTTCCTCATTATCCCACTTCCCACATTCCTCAGGCTTGAGAGTGGGCCTCAGGCCCCCTCACTGTCCAACTCAGCTTCTAAAACCACCTTTCCATGATCCTTTCCTCCTTTAATGTCTGTGAAATCTCTCATTACCCCTCGATGTCACTCCTGTCTGTCACCTGGTCACCTCAAGGGACCTCATCATGACCAAAACTGAACTCTTTATTTCTCCCACCCCCAGATTGTCTATCACCCTTATCCTAACCCAAACCTAAGTCCCTACCTCTCTTGTCTCAGTTAATAGCACCACCATCCACCCCATCATCCAAAAAACTTAAAAGTTACCCTTAACATCTTCCCATTCCTTCCTCTCAAATCCAATCATACACAAACAATTGCCAAATTTATCTCTTAAAGCTCTCCTAATGCCACTACTTTCTCCATCCCTGCAACCTTGCCCTTAGTGCAGGCTAAATCATTTGTCCCAGATTATTTCTGAGACCTCTTAAATGAACTCCCTGCCTCCAGTGTCATCTCCCTAAAACGCATCCTTCACAATGCATCCAAAGTAATCTTAAGTTATGTCATAACCCTGCATTTCAATAAAACTAAATAAAATAAATATATGTTTTTAAAACCTCAAAGATTCCAATTCCCTATGACAGAGATTCTTAATGTGGATGGGGCTCAAAGACATCTATATCCTCTAAAATCATCCACAAATTTTTGAGTGTAGTTTTATTCTACTAGGGAGAAGTTCCATGGCTTCCATTAGTTCTTCAAAGTAGTCTATGACCCCCAAAATGGCAGGTATCAATCTTTTGGAAAATCTGAACTATGTATCATTTCCCACCCTTTTGTATGTGTGTGTGTGTGCTTATAACTTTTTTTCTGATAAGGTTTCTTTTATAAATTGACTGTATTAAATCTCTACTATGTACTAGATGCTGGGAATACCACAATGAATAAGCCAAGAGGTCTTCCTTCACCACTTGGCATCTGGTTTTTGCCTATCCTTCCAGTCTTAGCTCAGCCTCATCTCTGCCAGGAAGGCTGAGATACACCCTTCATTTCTGACCACTTGACACTTTGAACTTGTGACTAAATCCAAAAAACAAACTATAATAATGATTATTTCATTTATTCTCAAAGTCCCTGAGTTTCATAAATACAAGTAAGAGGTTTATAGTGGTAATTTACAGCTCTGCTTGAAACAAACTTTTTAAATTAAATGAGATTAATAAATTAGTAATCATCAGAATAAACCACATAAGAATTGTGCTATTAACAAGTCAAAACAAATGAACAAACCCAAAGGTTGCTGACCCTCACCAGCCAATAGGTACAGCTAGGGCCACATTCACATAGATATCTGTATCCCGTTGGCCCGGCCGTCAATTCCAGTCTGTCAAGAATTAGTCTCTTAAAAATTCTCCCCTAGGATTTTCCAAGAGCCACTGGGGGTGGGGGCTTACATATGAATGTGAATCAGCTCAGGCACCTCCATGCTGCTGGCCTGTGTCCATGCAAAGCAGAGCTGCTAAAGTGCCCTCCACCAAGCCAGAGAGCTGGGATTCCCACTCACTTTACATCAGCAGAGTGACTTAAAAGCCCACCTCTGTCACTGCACTGACTCTGCTGAGCTGGATGGAGACCCTCTCTCTAACGCCAGACTGCTGAGCCACCGATGCGCGCCACAGTGCTACGCTGCTCCCCAGTCGTTGCCGCGGGGAAGAGGAGAATGGTTACCTTTGTCCTGCTACAACTTCCCTTGGCAGATGTGCCAGAGTTCAGTCTAACAGGTATAATTTTTACACCTGGCCCTTCCTCCCAGGGTGTTCAGGGGTTTTGTTGCTGGACTATATGGGTGCTCAGGATCCACTGCTGGATCCGGCTTCCCAGGGCAGCCTACATTTTTCTTGTCACTGAATTATCCATCGAGAGGCAAACAGCCTCCCGGAAACCTTCCTTCAGTCTGAATTCCCCAAACTATCAGCAGTGACAGTAGATGCTTGGAGCGCATTTGTGGACATGGTGTAAGAGTCTTTTCTCAGGAGGTCTTCCCTCCCAGGTAAATCATCAGATACAACTAAACACTTGGGAGGTAGAGTTTTTGCCCAATAACACATAGCAGGTGTTGTAATCTCACTCAACTCCTGCCCGCTGAGACTCAGGTACAGATACACAATGTATTTTATTTCTTTTTTAGTAAAGTAACTGTATAGCTATAAAGGGCACCTGTACACCTGAGCTGTAACTTCACATCTATCACATTACAGCTACAACAGCACAAACAAAAAAGTAGATGTGTCCATTCAGCCTTTACCTCCCTAACTTATAATAGTTTCTGCAAGAAAATATTGGGTTTTTAAAAAAATGTATTGCTTAAAAGTTTCTGGGAATTTCACCTCTCTGAAAAGATGACAACGTGGATGATCCTTGAAGAAATTATGCTAAGTGAAATGAGCCAGACACAAAAGGACAAATACTATATGATCCCACCTGCATGAAGTACCTAGAGTAGTCACACTCACTGAGACAGAAAACAGAACGGGGCCAGGACAGGGGGGGTGGGAATTGCTGCTCGATGAGTGCGAAGTTTCATTTATGAGATGATGAAATTCTGGACATGGACGGTGCTGGTAGCTCCACAACAGCTAATGCCACCGAACTCTACACCCCAAACTGGCTAAAATGGTAAATGTTATGGCACGTACATGTATGTTGTACCACAATAGAAAAATAAAAGATCACTCTTTTTAAAAAAGGTAGATACAAAGGTGTTGTGAATGAAGGAGTTAAGGAGATGGTCTCGCCTCTGGAAGCCAGAAGGGAGCAATTTGCCTGACACGCGGAAGAAGCACTACCCCTGACAAGGCTAAGTTGAGGGTGAAGAAATGAAAACAAAGAGAAACTTTTTTTGGCATGGTGTACAGGATTAGTGACCCCTTTCAGAAATGTAGCGTGTTAGTTTTCAAAGCACCCCCAGGAGTGATCTAACTTGCTGTCATAACAAGCCTGAGAGGTGAATGGTGAAGGGCAGGAGTTGAGACTCCAGGGGTACAGAGAGGGGAAACTGGCCCTGTTCAAGGGGTGCTCTCAGTTTCCTTGGGGAACTGACACCCCATCTTGCTGACAGGAAGCTTAGACAGGTGAACAGACTTGCCCCAAATCCCACTCACTAACCAGTAGAACAGAGACTTGACCCTAAGTGTCTTAACTCGCTGCTTAGTGCTCTTCCCACAACCAAGCGTGAATTAAAACAGAATGAAACTGAAAAAGTCCAGAATAATTCCCCATTGCATCAAAGAATGAAAGAATTCTTATGCTACTCAAGAGACAAAGGGATATAATTTGGGGATACATTTTAAGCTTTATAAAACCCTCCCACCCCTGGCTCTGAGTAGGAAAGTGGGTAAAAACAGAATCTAGGGTGAGAAGTCATCTGACTCATCCATGATGTGGTGGAGAAGAATCTGTAAGCAAACACCCTGCATTTATTTCAAGCACTGCGCCTCATTCTGCCAGCCTTGGCACTCAGCCCACTGCGTTTGTTTCAGGGGCCCTCCTTCCGAGACATGGTCAGATCCCTATTTCAGGATGATAGAAGTCACCTAGAACAGGTGGCCATTAAGCTAGAACTTAAAAGAACAGACACACTGCAGAAGACAGATTAAGCCATCTGGCTGCCATGGTATGCTGGGATTTAAGCATCCAGATGTGTCCCATCATCCCTGTGTCCTGGCCTGTTCCAGGAAGCAGCCGGCAAAGTTGCCTGCAAGAGAAAGCTCGTGGCCTCAGAGGTGAACCAGGGACAGCCTCTGAGGTGCCAAGGATTTATCTGAGCAGCCAAATGTACACTGACAGACAGGTCTGTGTGTGCTGGAGAAACTTGCTTCATGGCTCAGATGAACAACTCACTGCAGAATTCACCCACAAGGGGAAGTGAGTTAATGACTCGGGTGGTTCACCTTCTGCTTAGATGCGTCATAAAATCAACTTGTAAATCCTCTCTCTGAGAATACATCTGCTCACCCAAATGTGGTTCTGTGGGGCTCGGAAACATTTCAAAGAGGGAACACTCACAGAGAAGAGAGTTCTTAGGCTTTCTCTGTGTTAGGAATGGGGCTGGGGGCCCAAGTCTGACAGCTGCTCCAAGCATGGTCAAATCTGCTGACGAGGAGCCCAAAGCTGCCTACAGCATCTGCTCCACATCTGGGACTTGTGACTCATCAGCCACAGCCACTCTCTCCTGCTGCCCTACATTCTCATGCAGGTCTGAGCATGCAGGCCCCGTAGTGCCCAGGAAGTAGCACTCAGCCGCCCATCAGGATTTGTCCTTATCTCCAACACTGCCTTCCCCTGCCCCACAGACTCAGCCTGGTCCTCCAGTTCCAGGTCCAGGGTAAACTATGCCCACACCATCTCAGATACAGACTGAGCTATGATAAGAGGCTCCCAGGCTGAGTCCCTGCTCCTAGCTAGACACCAGTGTCTGCTCTGGTCCTTTCATTTTAGCAGGCCCATACCCTCACCGTGCCAAGCTGGCCCACCAGAGTGCGCCACGGCAGCACCTGTTCCAGTCCAATCCTTTTGACCCTGGACCTACTATTTTTGCTCTCCCCTCACTGGTTCTCAGATTCCTGGCTCCATATCCCAGCTGCCATAACTGTTTCTGTCCCCTTCACTTCTGTGACCCTTTGGACTTCCCTTTTTAGACCGTAGCTTCTCACATGTTTCTGACTCAACCTGCTCCTGCAGTGCTGCTTCACTCTCAGTTTCAGGTAAGGACTCCACGATTCAGCCCCAGCCCCAGGAACTTCCTCAGCTGGACTCACTCCCAGGAAGGGCCGAAGGTGAGGATTTACTCCTATGGTTTCTGCCTGCTTCTGACCCTCAGCCTTGCTTTGCCCTCCAGTTCCAGCACTGGGGGATGGGGACCGTGATCCAACTTGCATTCTGATCCCTAGAGTCCTTCCCTTACCTGTGACAGCTCTGTCCTGGGCTCAGCTTCTGATTTCATGCTGGCCTTGCTCAGGTTTTACCAGGCCCACTCCCCCAACTGTCTCACTGAGATCAGAGTATCGGAGACTGTCAGTCCTCTGAAGGGGTGGGGGTGTGAGAGGAGAGGGAAACCCTGCCCCAGGTGGAGCCCTGACAGGGTGCAGAGACTAGGAAGAGTCACATCTATCTGGGATCAACTACGTTTATGGATTTGGGGGTTACTTTTGGGGAAAAGCCTAAGGAGGAACAGGCGGCAAGGCACTTGCCATCTCAGGCCTTTATTTCCTACTCTCTAAATTGTGAGTGTGGGTAGGGGCAGGGTATTTTGTGACAGATGATACCTCACACAAGCTGCCAGTTATAAGACCCTGGAAGTTAAAAGTGGCCCCATATGACTCAGACCCTTTTCCTTGTCTCTCAAATTCCATGCCCGACTTTAGGGACATGTCTGTCGTGGATGTTCTTCCTCCACCAGTGAACTAATGAGCCCACCCGGGGTTCCCCAGCTCCCAACCTCTCTGTTCCCTCTACTTCAGAAGGTGCAAACACAAGGACCAGGGTCAGCCCCTGCTCCCCTCTTCTTCCTCTCCAGCCCTCATCATCCCCTTCCCTGGAGACCCAGGGACTCAAGGACCACCTTCTCCTAATCTCAGCAAACCACTGGTTCTCTTTTCCATAAGGCCTATGGGTAGCAGCTTTGCTTATGAACATGTGCTATGTGGAAAGGTGAGGAGCAAGACTTTGACCCCATGGGATGATACCAGCCCTGCCACTTACTAGTCACATGACCCTAGACTTAACTTTTTCTGTGCCTGTTTCTCCATCTCTAAAGTTGGACTACTAATAGTCCCCCCTTCACTGCATTGTTGTGAGGATTATGAGTTTATTCATGCAAGGATGGTACCTCACATGTAATAAATATTGATGCTACAGCTCTCATTTATGGATTACTCACTCTATGTCAGACCTTACATCTAATAATTCATTTTCCCTAAACAAAGTAAAATAGGAGCAGAATGATCATTCCATAATTCTAATTTAAGTTATCATTAATTTTTATTGTGCTCATCAACAGAAGTTAAAATGTGTTATCAAAATTATCATAATTCTGTCACTCCAAAGAATCAAATTGTTTTAATTATTTTGGTGCTCTCTCTACTGGTCTTGATAAGGTTTATGTATAACAAGTCTTCACACCTGGTAAAAAAATAAATAAACTAAGTTGTAAAGGTTAGAGAATTTCCCCATCTGAACACAAATCCAGTGTGTAAAGATGACAAAAATGAAGCACCTAGGAAACAGACTCCTTCATATCAATATAAGTCTGTATCATATTATAGATACAAATCTGTATGTATCTTTTGATTTAACATTAAATCATAAACAGCTTCCATGTTGCTGTACAGTCTTTGAAATTATCATTGATGACTGCAGAATAGCCTACTTAGCTGAATTACCATAATTGAACTGGTCTCATTATTGGATATTAGTGGATTTTCACCATTACAAATAATTCTGTGGTAAACATGATAGCACAAGCCACTTTTTCTACTTTTAGATTAATTCTTAGTCTGATTCTCAGAGATGAGGTTACCGGGTCAAAGAGGCAAACTGAGACTATTTAAAGCTATCACTGCTTTATTGTCTCATGTATCCAGCTCACTTAGTGGACTCTTACGTATCTGATGGATGACACACTCTGGGGGAAAGCAGGAAGAGGAAGAAAGGAACTAGCATTTGTTGAGTGCCAGGCATCGTGCTGGCTTCAGAATGAATCTTTGATGTGCTTCGACACAGCCTGCCCAGATTTGTCATTGTTGGTGGTGTTTTGGCCATTTATCGAGACATTTACCAAGCAGTGCATTAGAAGCATTGTTCACTCAATCACATTTAATCCTCTGAATAAAATATTATTATTCCCAATTTCATTTAATCTTCTGAATAAAATGTTATTATCCCCATTTTACATAGGAGGAAACAGGAACATAGGGATTAAACCAAGATCTTATCTCACAACTAATGAATGGAAGAACCTGGGTCCAACTTCATGCTCTGTCTGCTCTGCCATACCCTGCTGTAGCCCTCCCCCCACCCCCAGCCCTGAAATCACAGATGGGATTTTTCGCCCTGTGTTCTGTATGGATGGAGGGAATGCTCTGAAGGGTACTGAATGCACGCTCCTGGCCCTCTGCCTATGAACTGTCCCTCTTTTCTTTCTTCCTAGTGAAAAGCATAATATTAAAAGTGACTTTGTTATCCAAACACACAAACACATTCCAAGAAGAAGGCTCCTTGTAAATAAAGGACCTATCACCTACCAAAGATGCTGACCAAGGACTTATCAGATGTCCTTTGAGGCTAAATAGCTCTCAGAACAGATATTATTGAAAGCTGAGCACGTGGACTGGGCCTATCCTTATGTTTAAATAATTCTCTCATGGAGTTATTTCATTTGGCCCAACATTTACCAACTTTGCACACATTTCAAAATCTCAGTAAATCATCTACCCTCAGAATATATTCATTTGAGCCCCCTTTTCCCTACCAAAATAGGCCTGTATTATTTTTCACTCAAATTTTGAAACATTGGCTTTCCCGAACACACTGAACCAATAAAATTCCAGATGTTGCTTAACGATATATCTGGGCCACTGATATCCTGGCTATTTTAGTTAGGACTACCAAGGGAAAGCTGCAACTGAAGAAGATTATGGAAAAACAGGGGCTGGAACCTGCACAGACCAAGGAGACCAGCTTTAGTGCAATGAATGAGGGAGGAGCCACTGCTGGGTGTGACGGGATCGGGATCGTCTCCATGGCTCTGTGAGCTGAGTTCTGCAGTGCGCTGAACTGTGCACACCATGTATTCATCAGGCCTCTTTTGGATGCAAGCCACAGAAACCTGGCTGGTTGAAGTAAAGGGGAAATTTTTTGGCTCCTAGCTGGAAATTCTAAGGGTAGTCTTCAAATGTAACTGGATCCAAGTGTTCAAATGGCATCATCAGGAATTTGTTTCCATCTCTTTGCTCTGCTTTCCTCTCTCCAGAGTGGTGTGATGACAAGATGACCACCAGTGACTCCAGGCTTATTTTGCACAGAAATCCTAGTGGATATTATGTATTTCCCAGTTGTCCCATCAAAAGTCCCAGGACTGGCCCTCAATTGGCCTGAAGTGGCGTATGTGCTGAACATCTTCACCTTGACCTTCAACCCTTTTCCCTCCTCTGTCACTGGGAGGCTGGTCTGTGTAGATGCATCAGTGGTTCCCTTCCCTATGTCTTCCTTTGGGCATTTTCTGTGGGAAGACCAGCAGGGACTAGAGGAAAAGAGACAAATGAAGTTAGCATGCTTATCTTTCCCAGATCCCTTTGCAAGGGTCTGCATGGGTCAGCTGTGTCTCTTGGCCAGTAATCACAGGTTCTGCCTCAGCTCTTTCCACACATCTTCTGCTCTTTTAGACCCAGCAACAGCTCTTCAATCTTGCCTCTACAACATCTGGGTTGCACCAATGAGCCACTGTAAGTAACCTCAGAAACAGCACTATCTCTTATGGTTTTCTCATACTCTGTCCATGCCTCTGTGGGAAGGTTGATAACCCAATTTGAGAGTTTCATCCGTTTCCAGAATCCTGACTGATACAGCTAACATGCCCATCCCTAAATCAAATCCATGTTTATTTTTGGACAAGCCTGAATCACATGCCTACCCCCAAAACAAAGGTCTAAAGTCAGCTCCATCCAAACCACAGATACTGAGAGTGGAGGAAGGGTAGTCCCCAAATGGACAGATAAAAACAACCTATGATCACCACATTTAGCAAAGTAGATAAGGAGGAATTCCAGTCATCAGTAGGTGTTAGACTACCCCAGCATTCTTCAGAAGCAGCACCTACATAAAAAAAGGATACATTTCAGAGAATAAATTCATGCTGAAATAGCAATAAGGATTCCTTTCATCCACGTACACACAAACCGATGCTCCAAGAGAACTAGCTACTCATTTTCTGAGCTCTGGGTCTGTTGACAACTCTTGCCTGAAACAAATGGAAATTTCTATCATGGATTCACTTTGACATGTCATAAAGTAGCTTAGACCTTGGCTGGCTGAGAAATAAAGCAAGCCCTTTTTACAGCCTAAATGAGCAGCCCCTGACAGCAGGACAGAGGACAGGGCACTAAACATTGCCAAGAAAGGACAATTTGGAAGGTGCCTAGTGGCAGAAAGGACAAGACCAAAATCATAATGCTTTGAAAAAAATGAATGGACAACAGTGTCACGATTTCTGGGTGGAGGAGGGCATAAGGGGACTAAATGTAATGAAAAAAATAAAGATTAAAATTTAAAAAAAGAAAGAAAGAAATGACATCAGTTGAAGGATATACATAAAATGGGAAAATAGCAACCTCGTCACAGGGCTATAAATGCTTAGAACATTTAGCCTGATACCACATGAAAACCCTGTATCTTAGCAGGGAATCTTTTTATATATGGTTAACCCCCATTATAATGACTGGTTCTGCCATGAATGAGTCGTCTTGCAGGTAAAACCATGGACCACTACCCCAGTAAATCTCAGTCCTCTCCCACTACCCAAAAAACTAGTGCAGATGTTAGTTACCTCATCCCCCAAACCTATGTTTCGATGGAGCCTCCCATGTGCCTTTTTAATGAACAGGTTGGCATTCAATGACACATGAAGGCTGTTTGGCTTTCTGTGTCAGTCTTCTCAGTACAGCCTCAGATGCTGCTCTGGTTGAAGTTCAGAAATACGCATTTGCCTGGGGGGGCAGGCCTCCTGAGCCACTTGTGAGTCTCTCCTAGTCTCCTAATACAATTCCACCACAGTTCTCTTGAACCTTAAAAACACTTGGATATCAGCTTTTTGGAGGAAGGAGGGATCTAAAGGATCCCTTAGCTTCAGTACTTTTGGAGTTTAGGAAATTAACAGTCTGGGGCTGAGAGAGAAAAGAAATAATATTTGACAGTGATACATTGGAAAAGAGTTTAATCTCCAAAATATATAAAAACTTAACGCCAGGAAGACAAAAAATCCAATTACAAATGGGCAAAGGACCTGACTTGACACTTCTCCAAGGAGGACATACAGAAGGCCCAGAGACATACGAAAAGATGCTTAGCATCACTAGCCATCAGAGAGATGCAGATTAAAACCACAGTGAGATATCACTTCACACCTGTCAGAATGGCCATGATAACAAATCAACAAATAAGTGCTGGTGAGGATGTGAAGAAAAGGGAACCCTAGTGCACTGTTGGTGGGAATGCAGACTGGTGCAGCCACTGTGGAAAGCAGTATGGAATCTCCTGAAAAAACTAAAAATGGAACTGCCTTCTGACCCAGTGGTTCCAGTGCTGGGAATATACCCTAAGAATCCCAAAACACTAATTCGAAAGAACTTATGCACCCCTATATTCATAGCAGCACTATTTACAATAGCCAAGTGCTGAAAACAGTCTAAGTGCCCATCAGTAGATGAGTGAATCAAAAAACTGTGGTACATTTACACAATGGAATACTATACAGCAGAAAGAAAGAAGGAACTCCTTCTTTTTGCAACAGCATGGATGGAACTGGAGAATATTATGCTAAGTGAAGTAAACCAGTTGGTGAAAGAAAAATACCATATGATCTAATTTATAAGAGGAATCTAATGAACAAGATAAACTAATAAGCAAAATAGAACCAGAGACATGGAAACATGGAATAGACTGACAGTGGCCAGAGGGGCGAGGGGAAGGAGATCCTGGTGGAAAGAAGAGGCCGGGACTAGTTAAAGAACATATATGAATGACCCATGGACATGGACAATGGTGTGGAGAATTGACTGTGGGAGCAGGGGGGTGGGCAGGACGAAGGGGGGCAAGGGAGGGGGAAATTGGGACAATGGTAATAGAATAACAATAAAAAAAAGAAATCCAAACTCTAGTCAAGGAAAGCCACACTTGGGCCCAGCGGGTAAAATGGAAAGGTTGTTTAAAGTCACACCTTTATGAGTCTGAGTTCCCTTCTTGTCTAGTATTATTGTTTCCAAGATACTAATGATTTGATAAGCATTAAAATTTTTTAAAAGTTAGTTCTTTGAGCCCAGGTAGCACTGATTAATATTCCCAAGGACATTCCTGCTCTGAAGTACCCATCTAAGCAAAAGTTATCAATAAACTTAGAGGACAGAATACAGTAGTGGAAACATGCCACAAAGGTTTCAACTCACGAGCCATCTGTGCTTGATTTGTAGTAGCTCCTTAGACCACCATATTCAAAAGGATTCTGAGGTCATATCTGGGCTCAATGGGAAAGAATGCCTTGGTCAATGGGTACAAGAGAAGTGTCTGGCACTGTGCCTGACACCCCTGCTGTAGTGATTGAGAACACCGAACTTGAAAGTCAATTCTTGGAGGAAGTAATGTATATTAGCTCTTGCCACTTGGATAGTATAAGTCCTGCAGAAGGCAGAGGTCTCAGAACAGGGGGATGGGTAGGTGGATGGATGAATGAGTGAATGAATGAATGTTAAACATGTCTGGAAGGCAAGGAGTATGGAACACTGGTAAAGAATACAGGTGTCTTCCAAAAGAGCAGTTTCAACAGGGAGTCAAGCATTATTAAATCATTGAATATTTATTGAGTAACTACTAGGTACAAGATACCATACCAGATGCTGCAGGTACACTTGTGCACAACAAAAAAGACAGTTTCTCTTTTGGTGGCTGTGAGGCTGGGGAAATCCTAGCTGGGCAGACAACATCAGATCTCATTGTCCTTCTGTTAGAGTAGGCAGTTAGTTAGATATTAACAAAAGAGGAGGGAGCTAACAGCACCAGCCATCTGATTAAGCTGATTAGGTGGGGGGAAAAGACCTTTTCAGTCACCCCAGGGACTAACCATCATCATTCTGCCAAAAAGAAATGGACAAAAACATCTGAGTAGTCAGGAAATACAGCTTTATGGTGACCATACAAAGAGGAGGAGCACTGGCCTGAGAAAATTTGAGGAAAAAAGATTGGATGGGAGAGGGTACAAGTACAAGCCTAGGAAAAGCCAGGAAAGAGATTAGATAGTTCAAAAGAAAGCCTGCTCTTTCCTGAACCCAAGGAAATATAATGAAGTTTAACAAAAACCTTGGGGCAGCCACTGCCCTCTAGCCTGCCCACTCTCTGCCTCTCTGAGAGTATGCTACCACTTTTCACTATAGTAAATATTGCTGCTATCACTTAAAACTCCTCCTACGTGAGTGTCCCTGAAATTCCTTGTCCCAGACACTGCAGAAGAACCTATTTCCTCTAGTAACACTCCCAGCCTTTTGACCCTCCCCCAAAGGCCTTCAATAAAATGGTTTGATCCAACCCCCAAAAAAGACAGTTTCTACATTCACAGAGCTGCATTCAACAATCACATCTTAAATAGATATTCAATCTTCTTTCAATTTGATAACACTTTCTTAGCATGTTCACTTCCTACCATTCAAAACAACTATTTCCCATATTCTTCTCTCTCTTCAAATCCATTACTCCAATACCTCTGTCCCTACACACACCACTACCTCTCCTCTCACACCTCATTTTTTAAAGATTTTATTTATTTACTTTTAGTGAGAGGGGAAGGGAGGGAAAAAGAGAGGAAGAGAAACATCAATGTGTGGTTGCCTCTTATACACCTCCAACTGGGGACCTGGCCTGTGACCCAGGCATGTGCCCTGACTGGGAATCAAACCAGTGACCCTTCAGTTCGCAGGCCAGTACTCAATCCACTGTGCCACATCAGCCAGGGCTCACACCTCATTTTTTTTAAAAAAAGCAACCAACAGGTCAACCTCAATCAACATTTTGTTTCCACCAACAAAATAGCAACCTACCCACTCAGCACACATTCTTTTTGCTTCCTTTCTGTTACATTGGGCAATCCCTGCCCTATGGAGATCCCATCCCCTTTTTCATTCAATCTTCACTCCTGCAATCAATCCTTTTCTCTCCTACATTCTCACCCCTTGCAGAATCATTTGCATTGTTACACGAACATACTACATACCGTAGTTGGGAAGAGGGAATAGCAGGATGTTCCTTTCTAAGAAGAATTGGGAAATGAATGCAAGAGCATTTTGGTTGCCATAGTGACCAGGGAGCCCTAGTGGCATTTAGTGGGGGCCAGGGATGCTAATTGTATTCTATCTCTTATTTAATAAGAAAAAATCCCTTAAACTTTACAACCTCCACCAACTATTACCAATTACTTCTCAAACCCTCCCCAGGAAAGCTTTTTGATGGAGTTATCTATATACCCTGTCTTCATTCCTTCATCCCACAATCTCTCATCCATCCACCCCAATCATGTTTCTTCCCCCTTTTCAAAAGTATCAATGACCCCAGCATTGCCAATCCAGTGGTCACTTTTTGGTCCTCATCTTATTTGATGTCACAGACCATGTGACCCCTCTGACTACTCCTTCCTTTGTGAAAGGCTGTCTAAAAGAGGTATGTCAAACTAACAAGATGAAAAAAGGATGCTCTTAATTTATTCTCCACCCCCAAGCAAGTAACTAATCAACAAAACAAGCAAAAAAGACCTGCTACTCCCCTTCCCCATGTCTTGGCAAAGGCTATCCAGATATTCAAGCCAACACAAAAAAATCTAAGAATTATCTTTGAGTCCTCTGTACCATTCCCTATGTAAGTCCATCAACAAGTCCTATCCACTCTATATCCAAGATATATCTCCAAAGTCTATGCATCTCGCCATCTCCATTATTGCCCTCAAGTCCAAGACATCAACATCTTTTGCCTACGCTATAGAAAAAGCCTCAGTGCTCTCCCTGCCTTCCACTTGAGCCTGTCTATGTCTCATTCTTCATGAAGCTACCAGAATGAACTTTTAAAATGTAACTCCCTTGTTGAAACCCTCCATTCAACTTTCATTTCATTGAGAATAAAATCCACACTCCTTGCCACCCTACATGATCTGGCCATTGCCTACCTCTCTGACTCCACTTGATACTAATATGTTCAGCCACATTGGCCTTATTTCCATCCTTGAAATATCAACCTCATTCATACATTTTTGTGCAGCAAATGCTGAAAGATTTATTACATAAAAGATGTGCTTAAAGCAGAGGTTAGTGGGCAGTGAGGCAGGTTGAATATCCAGTTTGCCAGTCTAGGCCAGAAAGAGCCTCTGATCTGAAACAAAGAAGGATATTATATATTGATAAAGGGGTCAATCCATCAGAAAGATATAACAGTTATAAACACATACATACTTAACAACAGAATCCCAAAATATATGAATCAAAACTGACAGAACTGAAGGGGAAAATAGACAGTGCTACAATAAAAGTTGGAGACTACAACACCCCACTTTCAATAATGGATAAAACAATTAGACAAAAGAACAACAGAAAATAGGGGTCTTGAGAAACACCATAAACCAACTAAACCTAACAGATGTACATAAAACACTCCACCCAACAACAGCAAAATACACATTTTCTCAAATACACAGGGAACTGTCTCCAGATGTGACCACATGCCAGAGGCCACAAAACAAGTTTCAATAAATTTAAAATGCTTGAAATTATAAAGTATCTTCACCAACCACAGTGAAATGAAAGTAGAAATAAATAACTTTATTTATTTATTTAAGGCTAGAGTTCCTCTTCAGAATTCCTCTTCAGAAGGAATTCTGAAAACTTTGCAATTATATAGAAATTAAATATACTCTAACAGTCAACAGGTCAAACAAGAAGTTCCAGGCAAATTTTTGAAAATTCTGCCTCACTTAGCAACCCAGTAATTATAGTACCTACTACTTTAAGATCTTAGAGGAAACAATTGTATGATGTACAAGAAATCCTATGAATTCCTATGCAAATCAGCTTTTGCTGAATAACAAAGCATCATAAAACAGTCATGCTACAATAAGCACTTATTCTTATACTTACAGGTCTTCAGATTGACTGGGATATCCTGCTTCTGCAGGGCTATAGGAAAGCTAAGATATTCAGGCTGAAGGAGAAACAGCTACCTGGGGTTATTTTCTTCTCATAGCACAGGCCAAAAGCTCCCAAAGCAATGAAGGGATGTACACAATTCTTCATAAGGCACAGGCTTACATGTTGTATATTATCACTTCTGTCCACATGTTCTGGGCCAAAGCAAATCACACAACCCAACATCAGTGGAAAAGGGAAGACTACTTACCCCGACCATAATGATTGGAGGGGAGGTAATGAATATTTGCTGAACAATAATCTACTTTTCCACAACACCCTTGGAGAAGAACTTTGAAAAATCATGCTATTGTTACTACTATGGATGCTGAATGACAATGTCTTCTTATTAACCATGCTGGTTGTATTATAAATGAATGTTTAAGACTCATCTTCTCTCTAGTATTTGTTAACTATTAAAAGCTACACAGAAAAGTTAAATTCTTCAAAGCCACTTTACACAGATTCAGTCAATGAATATTGACTTACTAATTTATTCTTAGCTGAGTAGCATGTTCACCTCAAGAACTTTTGCTGCAACCCAATGTTTTTCTAGTACCAAATAGAAACTTTTAAAAATGTCTGTATGTGTCTACCACCATACCCCGCTGAACACACCCGATCTCATCTAAAATGTCTGTATGATATATCAAAGCATAAAAAGTGTACCTGACACTATCAATAGCAACTGAATTAATATTCCCTTTCTGAAAATCTCGCTAAAAGAAAAATCCCTCTGACATCTGAATTTTTGACTTATCATAAAAAATTTCAACCCTCAGAAGGAATCTTAGTGAACCATACCTCTGTTAAAGTAAAAAAATATCCAATATAAATACAATAGGTCTAATCTTCTCTAGCCTATAAGACCTTGATATTTTGCTACTATTTTCACATGCAAAAAAAGCTGATTGTGAATGATGACATTATCCTGAATCTGCATCACTCAGTCAATTCATGATACATAGCTGCCTCTCATGCTATAACCCCACTTCCAATAAATGTCTCTCCCACAAAGATTTCTATCTTATCTGTTTGATTTAGAACTTCTTGGGGGAGAAAAAAGAAGCTACAAAGAAAAAAACCTTGGTGAAAGAAATATATTTTTATCTTAATTTCATGCCAGGAAATGTGAAGTCATGAAAACATACTGAAAAGGATAGGCATTTTTTAAACAGGACCTTAAGAGCCAGGCCCAATGCCTGTTGCCAAATTCAATGAAGAATTGTTTGAAGTAAAAACAGAACATTGTTCTGGTACTGAGCCAACTAGAAAAGCTGATACACTATGACATCTCTGGCTTGTATAACCTCCCTGCCCTTGAAATGAACTCTAGAGAGAGGCAGCACAGCCAAAGATGACAATAAGATAAAGAGTGCATACCCAAGTCATAAAGTACCCAAGACCTCACTCATCAAGCCAAACTAGTTGGAGGAAAGATCCATTTAAATTGGTAGAAAGTCTAAATTCTCATTATTTCCAAATATAATGGATACCTCTGGATTTAAGAAATTGAAAGATGGAACCAGAGTTTTTTCCACTTCTTCCAAAAATGCCATTGAAATAACAAAGATATAAAAAAAGAAAAAACAAACAGCAGTACTAGAAAAATCGAGAGGAATGCTCTCACCACCAAGGAAATATTGATGAATTGCTGGAAGATATGAAGCAGGTAGGATAAATATAAGTAGATATGTATTTTTTAAATTATGTCTAAATGTTACTGATTGTAGTGACAAAAAGTCAGTTGGTGGCAGAATTAAGCACCCAACACAAGCAAAAGAGGATGTGGAAGTAAGTGGATAGGTTGCCCCAAAATAATCATAGGAAAAAAAATCAGGTTCAGCACAGCAGGGATATAAAGAAGAATAGGCTGCAGGAAGCTCAAGATAATTATATTAAAAGACTTAAGGTTTAGAACTGTGTCACTGTCTCATATACTAGTCCTATAGACCAGAAGTTATTGTGTGAGGCTTGTGAGATAATATAATATTAAGATGTTATTTGTTGAAATTTACACTGATGGAACAAAAATAATTCTGTATAACTTAGGCACCTAACTGGTACAAGTAGTCATTGTATTCTTCATCACCAGGCACAGGGGGGGGAGTCAGTTTCACATAAGAATACCCTTGATGAAGCCATAAAAATTATTAATGCTATTAAAATATTAATTTCAACATTCTATGTGACAAAATTGGAAGTATATAAAAGCATTTTTGTTGAATACCAAAAAAAGTGAGGAAAAGTGCTTATACAATTAGTTTGAGTTGCAAGCTGAATTAGTTGCTTTTTCCATGAAACACCATTTGTTCTTTTTTAAAAATTTTTTAAATCAATTTTTGAGAAAGAGGTGAAGGGAGAGAGAACGAAAGCGAGAGAGAGACATCTCTTTGCTGTTCTACTTATTTATGCATTCATTGGTTGATTCTTATATGTGCCCTGACTGGGCATCAAATCCACAACTTGGCATATGGGGATGATGCTCTAATCAACTGAGCTACCTGGCCAAGGCTTGAACACCATTTGTTCTTGAAAGAATAACAGACAAACCATAGCAATTCAGACTTGGGTATCTCAAAAGTGAATGAAGTGAAGCTGTCACTACAAGGAAAATAGCTGAGAGTACTTGTTGCCAATGATAACATTCCAGCTTTCAAGAGAAAATGAGATTTTTAGAAAACTTGTATATATCTCCATAAACCTGACATCATCCTAATACTTAAGACTTTTTGATGATATCAGTGGTATAATTAATAAATGTGACTTATTGATATTACATAATTAAAGGTATCAATATTTGAAAGATCTACAAAATTCAGTGAGCCAATATTTTCCAAATGACCAATATATGATGTTACAAAATCAGGCAGGGGTAATCAAAAAGTTTAAGGTACAAAATAGATCACTCGATTTAAATATAATAGAATACAAAACATTCACTGCTAAGTTTTCAGATTCCACACTTAAACCATCCTTTAAGAAAGTTGCATTTGTCTAGTTTTGGCATAATATCAGAGAAAATTATTCACATTTATCCAAACAAGTTATTAAAATAGTACTCTCTTTTCCAATTACAGACTTCTGTGATGCTGTATTTTCTTCATATACTTCAACTAAAGCAATTTATATTATAAAAGATTGTTATATTAAGGTATCTTAATTGCTCTTATAACTAAGGAAATTCTAAGAGTTCTAGGAGCTCTGTATCAGAAATGAAGGTGAAAAAATCAAAGACATGTCTTATAAGTCACAATATAACAGTAGGTCGCACATAAAAATCTAATACTTCAACATTCCCACCCACTTTGCCTTTGGAATCCTTCCATATATTGTGCTAGGGAACTCCTGGCTCCAAATTTCCTGGCCCAAATGAATGTAGGCCATCACTGAGTCCAAACTTCAGTCATCCAAGCTATTAGAGTAATTTCTAGCTCTAGCTAAAACAATAAATCCAGAATATCTGGTAAGTGTACCCACAATCAATATATTAATCCTGACTCAAACCTATATTTTGTTCTTTCTGGACTAACATGCTTAAAATCTATTCTCACACATATTTCCTGGGTTTCTACTTAAATGAATGGCCAAACTCCTGCAATTATTTTGAAGTATAAGCAGTTTTCTTCCCAAGTCAGAATCTTCATTTTTTCTGCTTGAGCATGCTAAGATCTGACTCTAGTTTAGGTCTAAAATAGGAAATAAAGGACAGTGAGTAAGGGTCTTGAGGAGAAGAAACATCCCCTTGTAAGGCAACTGCCTCAACTAAGGTGCTTATAGAGCCTTCAGGAAGGAAAGATTAGTCTTCTCAGACATGAGAAGAGGGACTACTTCTGCTTACTTACAAAGACCTGGACATTTAGCTTCACCCAAGTCCAATTCAAGTCTTAGAATTTCACCTGTTCCCAATGCCCTAATTGTCACATAAACAACTTAGTGGGTCTGTGGTTTCAATTTCTATTGTAATTCTGCAACCCACCCAGTCATATTTTTAGTTAAGTTTCTCTTAAAGCTATAAGAAATAAGACTTTTTTAGGGTTACCATGAAAGTTCCTTGATTGTCTGAATGTGACTTGAGCTTAGACTTTAAAACCTTGAGCTTGTCATTTTCTATTAGTTTTCTAGTACAATCATAAGATACCAAACCACCCACAGTCATTGTTGTCATCATTACCATAATAGTTAAATGCAACATCCACTTGGTCCCAAAGGCAACTACTACTTCAATATGTATTTCTTCCCAAGCAACCACAGGTCGCATTTTAATTAATCATGATCCTACTGTATGTCATAGATTACCAGAATCCTGACAAGGTACTAAGCATTTCATTCAAGGCCAAGAATATCAACAAACCAATTCCAGAATTATAACTTTGAGAAATAGAAGGATTAAATATAACATTTTCATTATTAAATAGTACTGAGCTGGCACTACAACTCCGCCTCCTTATGTAAGAGTCCAGTCAGAAAAAGAAACCACACTAGGTATTTCAGCAGAGGGAATTACAGGGAAATTGGCTACACCAGTATTAAAGGGCTGAAAAAGCAAAAAGTAAATGCTGAGGTCACCTAGAAATAATAACTTCAGCAGCAGCTACCACCTCTAGGGCTGGAGGAACTAAAAGAGGAGAATGAACTAATCAAAACCTAGCAGCCCAGAGTAGAGACCCCACAGAGCTAGGGCTCAAACCTCCAAGGAGGATGGAACCACATGACTGCTGCTGGTGACCTCTGAGGGATGCAATGAGGCCAATTCCAGTAGTGCTGAACAGAGCTGGAGGCTGGAACCAACTGCCAGGCTGGGCTGAAGTGCCACTGCAGGGAAACAGCCCTGCAAGCAACACTAACAAGAGCAGCAAGAATGGGAAGTGGGCTCTCCCCTCCTCCTGTATCCCTCCAGTGCCCCTTATTGGCAGAAGTAAGATGACAAAGGAGTCTGGGAAATAGTTTGTGGAGAGGTAGCCCCAGAAGCCCAAAGTACAGAAGATGGATTTGGAGCTCAGAAACAATAGGTAAATAATTGCCATAGATGGTGTTTATGGCTAGTGTTTCTTTATGACTAAGTGGAGTTTATCCCAGGAATACAAGATTAGTTTAATATTTGAAAATCAAGCTTTGGTCAGTGTGGCTCAGCTGGTTGGGTGTCATCCAGCAAACCGGAAGGTCACAGGTTAAATTCCTAGTCGGAGCACATGCCTAGGTTGCAGTTTGGTCTCCAGTTGGGGTACGTGCAAAAGGCAACTGATGGATGTTTCACCCTGGCTGGTGTGGCTCAGTGGACTGAGTGTCAGCCTGCAAAACAAAAGATCACTGGTTTGATTCCCAGTCAGGGCACATGCCTGGGTTGTGGGCCAGGTCCCCAGATGGGGATGTACAGGAGACAACCAACTGATCTTTCTCTCACACATCAAATTTTTTTCCTCTCTTTCTCCCTCCATTCCCCAATCTCTAAAAATAAATTAATTTTTTTAAAAAAAGAAAATCAAGTAGAACAACAATTTTCAATCTTTTTCCTCTAATGGCACACATAAACTAATGACTAAAATTCTGCATTACACTAAAAATGTATTTTATATAACATATAATAATATGTACTATATGTTATTTGTTTTGCCTTTAAATAAAAATCATTTCTTACTTAAAAAAGAAAATACATTACTGCACCTTAAGGTATATACATTTTATCTCTTTTTATACTAGCAATAAAATACACGGACACTGAAATTAAAAATACAGCACAATTTACAATTGTTCAAAGAAAAAGAGAAATGAAATTTTTAGGTACAAATCTAACAAAACATTCACAGAATTTAATGCTGAAAACTACAAAATGCTAATGAAAGAAGTCAAAGAGGATCTAAATAAATGGAGAGTCATGACTATTCATCAACTGGAAGACTCACCACAGTAAAGATTTGGAGAGTCAATTCTCCCCAAATTTATACACAGTTTTAATGCCATTCCTATCAAAATTCCAGCAAGATTTTTTTTTGTGAAATAGACAAGGCTACTCTAAAATTTATATAAAAGGGGAAAAAGCTAAAACCATTTTGAAAAAGGATAGAATGGGGAAAATCAGTCCACCCAATTTTAGCAATCCATACTATATAGTATTGGTAGAGGGGTAGCAGGGTTCAATGACATTAAATAGACAACCCAGAAATAGACCCACAGCAAATACACCCTAATGATTTTTGACAAAAGATCAAAAGCAATTCATTGAAGGAAAGATCTCTTTTTCAACAAATGGTGGTAGAGCAACTGGACATAATTGGACGGAAAGGGAATACAATCTTGACCTAAGTCACAGCTTATGAGAAAATTAATTCAAAATAAATAAGAAGCTTAAATACAAAATGTAAAAGTATAAACATTTTAGAAAAAATACAGGAGAAAATCTTTAGGATCCAGGTCTAGACGGAGATCCTAGACATCACAAAGGTATGAAACATAAAAGGGCAATTTGTTAATTTAAACTTCATCAAAATTAAAGTTGTGCCCTGAGAAAGCCCATGTGAAGAGGATGGAAAAAATCAAGCTACAAAATGGGAGAAATATTTGCAAACCACATTAAACAAAGGACTATCATCTACCATATATAAAGAAGAATATGTAAAGAAGTCTCAAAACTCAACAGTTAAAAACAAAAATTAGGGGAAGATGACGGCAAGATAGGTGGGAGCAGAGTCCACATCCCCCTGCACACAGGTGAAACACCTACCTGATCTTCTGAGGAAAAGAGGGAACAGCCAAACAGTATTCCAGTGTATATGAAGATTGGAGACCAAAAATTGTAGAGGACGTTGAAAAATCAGATGAGTAGGTGGAAGCTGTGAACACCAGGATACGTGCTGGAAGAGGAAACCCACCAACAAAAGAACCACCAACAGATGACAACTGAAGAAGGTGAATGAGGGAGTGGAAGCCACACTAACTCAACCCAGGACCTATCTGGAAATACAACTAAATAGTGGAGAAATTACTTAGAATAAACAACTGAACAAGAGCAAGAGAAAATCCTCAAAACATTGTATGCATGGAAGAACCAGCTTCAACACAACCTGCCCACACCAGCACAACAGAATACAAGACTTAGGGGACGGAGTGACCCTCAGTTAACCAGCTGGAGGGAAGGACCCACGAAAGAAAGACCCAACAACAATCAAAACCCAAAGACATACATGGAAACAACATAAACCACAGCCCAAGACCAGCAAGCTCAGGAGATCAAGGAGACTGCACCACTGAATCTTACAGGTCTTCTACCATAGAAGTTCACACCATAAACCCAGGGAGCCAGAACAGACCAATTTAAAAAGCAGAGGCTAACAAGAAGAATCTCACAAACAATGGGAAGACAAAGAAACAATCCCCAAATGAAAGGAAAGGAGGAAGCCTCAGAAAGAATGCTAAATGAAATAGAGGCAAGTCAACAATCAGATATTGAGTTCAAAGCAATGGTTATAAGGAAGCTCAATGAGCTCACAGAGAACTACCAGAAACTACAGGGAAACTACAATGAACTCACTGCAAACTATATCAACATGAAAAAGGAAATAGAAACTATCAACGAGGGCCAAGAGGAAATGAAGAATACAATTTCTGAACTGAAGAACAAAGCAGAAGGAATCAAAAGCAGGCTCGATGAAGCAGAGTATCAGATCAGCGAGCTGGAGGACAAGGTAGAAAAAATTACCCAGAGTGAGCAAGAAAAGAAAAAGAGGCTCAGAAAGAATGAAGAGGGGTTGAGGGAAATGCAGGACAACATGAAACGTAATAATGTCCATATAATAGGGATACCAGAAGAAGAAGAGCAAGGGAGAGAAAACCTGTTTGAAAAAGTAATGATGGAAAACATCCCTAATTTGATGAGAGAAAAAGTCACACAAATCCAGGAAATACAGATAGTCCCAATCAGGAGGAACCCAAAGAGGCCCACTTCAAGACACATCATAATTAAAATGTCAAAATTCCAAGGTAAAGAGAGAATCTTAAAGGCAGCAAGAGAAAAACAGGAAGTAATATACAAGGGAGCCCTGATAAGACTAGCAGGTGACTTCTCAATGGAAATGCTCCAAGCCACTGGAGCATTTGGGAATGGCAACAAATATTCCAAGTAATGAGAACCAGAGGCCTACAACCAAGACTACTTTACCCAGCAAGGCTCTCAATTAAAATGGAAGGCCAAATAAGGAGCTTCCCGGACAAAAGAAGCCTCAAAGGATATACCTCCTCCAAATCAGCTCTGCAAGAAATGCTAAAAGGTTTACTTTAAGAATAGGAAGAAAAACAGTGAAAGAGAGAGGAACACAGGTACAAAAAAATGGCAAAGATAAGTACCTATCAATAATAACCTTAAACGGATTATTAAATGGATTAAATGCCCCAATCAAAAGACACAGAACAGCTGAATGGATAAGAAAACATGACCCACACATATGCTGCCTACAAGAGAACCACCTCAGAACAAAACACCTACACAGACTGAAAGTGAAGGGCTGGAAACAAATATTCCAAGCAAATGAACAGGGAAAAAGAGCCAGGATAGCAATACTCATATCGGACAAAATAGACTTCAAAGAAAGAGCCATAAAAAGAGAAGAAGGTCACTTCATAATACTCAAGGGAAGAATCCATCAAGAAGACATAAACATTGTAAATATATATGCACCCAACATAGGAGCACCCAAATACATTAAAAAAAAACCTTGGAGGACTTCAAGAAAGATATTGACAGCAACACAATTATAGTAGGGGATTTTAACACCCCACTGTCAAAAATGGACACATCTTCCAAACAAAATATCAACAAAGATATTGTGGCATTGAACAATGCCCTAGATGAAATGGACTTAACTGATATATGTAGAGCTTTTCATCCCAAAGAAGCAAAATACACATTCTTTTCAAATGCACATGGAACATTTTCAAAAATAGACCACATGATAGGACACAAAACAAGCCTTGACAAGTTCAAGAAAATTGTAATCATATCAAGCATTTTCTCTGACCACAAGGGACTGAAACTAGAAACCAACCCCAAAGGAAAAAACCCAAAACACTCAAAATCATGGAGACTGAATAGCATTCTATTAAACAATGAATGGGTCAAGAATGAGATTAGGAAAGAAATCAAAAAGTTTCTGGAAACAAATGAAAATGAACTCACAACAATCCAAAATGTATGGGACACCACAAAGGCAATCCTGAGAGGGAAGTTCATAGAGATACGGGCCTACCTAAAAAAGATAGAAACATTTCAAATAAACAATCTAACCCTACGCCTACAAGAACACGAGGAACAACAACAAAGACAGCCCAGAGCAAGTAGAAGGAAGGAAATAACCAAGATCAGAGCAGAATTAAATGACATAGAGAATAAAAGCACAATTGTAAGGATCAATAAATCCAGAAGCTGCTTCTTAGAGAAGATAAACAAAATCAACAAGCCTTTAAGCAGGCTCATCAAGAAAAAAAGAGAGAACTCAAATATACACAATCAGAAATGAAAGAGGAGAGATTACAATTGATACCACAGAAATACAAAGGATTGTAAGAAATTACTATGAGGAACTATATGCCAAGAAATTTGAAAACCTAGGTAAAATGGGAAAATTTCCAGAAAAATATAATCTTCCAAAACTCAATGAAGAAGAAGCAGAAAGCCTGAACAGACCAATAACAGCTGATGAAATTGAAACAGTAATCAAAAAGCTTCCGACTCACAAAAGCCCTGGACCAGATGGTTTCACAGAATTATGCAAAGCATTTAAGGGAGAGCTAACCCCCATCCTCCCAAAAAATTCAAGAAGATGGAAAACTCCCAAACTCTTTTTATGAAGCCAGCATCATCCTAATCCCAAACCAGATAAGGACATAACAAAGAAAGAAAACTTCAGGGCAATATCACTGGTGAACATAGATGCTAAAATCCTCAACAAAATATTGGCAAACCACATCCAGCAATACATTAAAAAGATCATACACCACAATCAAGTGGGATTCATCCCAGGGATGAAAGGATGGTACAATATTCAGAAATCAATAAGCGTAATATACCACATAAACAAAACAAAAGACAAAAATCACATGATTATATCAATAGATGCAGAAAATCATTTGATAAGGTACAGCACCCATTTATGATAAAAACACTCAGCAAAGTGGGAATAGAGGGAGCATTCCTCAACATAATAAAGGCCATATATGAGAGACCTACAGCTACCATCATACTCAAGGGACAAAAACTTAGAGCTTTCCCACTAAGATCAGGAACAAGACAAGGATGCCTGCTTTCACCACTTCTATTCAACATAGTACTGGAAGTCCTAGCCACAACAATCAGACAAGAAAAAGAAATAAAAGGCATCCAAATTGGAAAGAAGGAAGTAAAACTGTCATTGTTTGCAGATGACATGATAGTGTACATCAAAAATCCTATAGACTCCACCAAAAAACTATTCAACCCAATAAATGAATTTGGCAAAACAGCGGGATACAAAGTCAATACTCAGAAATCAAAGGCATTTTTGTACGCCAACATCAGAAATAGAAATTGGGGGGGAAAATCCCATTTGATATAGCAACAAGAAAAATAAAGTACTTAGGAATAAACCTAACCAAGGATGTAAAAGACCTGTACTCAGAAAACTATACAACACTGCAGAAAGAAATTAAGGAAGACATAAACAAATGGAAGCATGTACCATGCTCATGGATCGGAATAATTAACATCATCAAAATGGCCATACTACCCAAAGCGATTCATACATTCAATGCAATCCCTATTAAAGTACCAATGACATATGTCACAGATATAGAACAAATATTTCAGAAATTTATATGGAACCATAAGCAGCCCTGAATAGCTGCAGCAATTTTGAGAAAGAAGAACAAAGCAGGAGGGATCACAATACCTGATAACAAACTGTATTACAAGGCCACTGTAATCAAAACAGCCTGGTACTGTTATAAAAACAGAGACATAGAACAATGGAACAGAATAGAGAGCTCAGAAATAAACCCAAGTTTCTACAGTCAACTAATATTTGAAAAAGGGAGAAGCAGCATAAAATGGAGTAAAAATAGCCTCTTCAACAAATGGTGTTGGGAGATATGGACAGCTACATGCAAAAAAATGAAACTCAATCACCAACTTACACCATACAGAAAAATAAATTCAAGGTGGATAAAAGACTTAAATATAAAACACCATAAAAGTCCTAGAGGCAAACATCGGCAGGAAAATCTCAGACATTCCACACAGCAACATCTTCACGGATATGTCCCCTAAAGCAAGGGACAGAAAGGAAAGAATAAACAAATGGGGCCTCCTCAAATTAAAAAGCTTCTGCATGGCTAAAGAAAACAGCATTAAAATTAAAAGAGAACCAACTATATGGGAAAACACATTCACCAATGATACCTCAGACAAGGGCTCGATCTCCAAAATACATAAATAACTCACATGACTCCACTCCGGGAAGACAAAAAGCCCAATTAAAAATGGGCAAAGGATTTGAACAGACACTTCTCCAAGGAGGACATACAAAGGGTCCAGAGACATATGAAAAGATGCTCAGCATCACTAGCCATCAGAGAGATGCAAATTAAAACCACAATGAGATACCACCTCACACCAGTCAGAATGGCCATCATGAACAAATCAACAAACAAGTGTTGGAGAGGATTCGGAGAAAAGGGAACCCTAGTGCACTGTTGGTGGGAATGCAGACTGCTGTGGCCACTGTGGAAAACAGTAAGGAATTTCCTCAAAAAACTAAAAATGGAACTGCCTTTTGACCCAGCAATTCCACTGCTGGGATTATACCCTAAGAGCCCTGAAACACCAGTCCAAAAGAACCTATGCACCCCAATGTTCATAGCAGCACAATTTACAATAGCCGAGTGCTGAAAGAAATCTAAGTGCCCATCACTGAATGAGTGGATAAAAAAACTATGGTACATTACACAATGGAATTCTACGCAGCAGAAAGAAAGAAGGAGCTCCTACCCTCTGTGACAGCATGGATGGAACTGGAGAGCATTATGCTAAGTGAAATAAGCCAGGCAGTGAAGGACAAATACCATATGATCTCACCTTTAACTGGAACATAATCAACAAAAGAAAAAAGCAAACAAAATATAACCAGAGACATTGAAATTAAGAACAATCTAACAATAGCCAGAGGGGTGGGGGGAGGGGACAGTGGGGAGAAGGGTTTTCAGGAACTACTATAAAGGACATATGGACAAAATCAAGGGGGAGGGTGGAAGAGAAGGAGGTGGGTTTGGCTGGGGTTGGGGGGAGTGGTGGGGAGAAAACGCAGACAACTGTAATTAAACAACAATAAAGTAATTTTTAACAAAGTAAAGAAAAAAGAAAATAATACAATAATTAATAAATAATAATAAGAGAAAAAAGAAAATGAATAAAGACAAGAAAAGACATTTCATCAATGAGGAGATACAGATAGCAAATAAGTACATGCAAAGATGTTCAACATCACTAGCCCCTGGGGAAATGCAAATTTATTGACAGTAATTAAGAAAAGTTCTAACGTTTAAAGCCCCTCAACAGACTTCAGATTTTAGGACCTAGGTTAAATTCTAGACTTGACTTTAGTTGAATTTATCGGTTGAATATTTTGGATTTTCCCAGCTCATGAAGATATAAACAGCATGTGTGAAAATTAAATTGGGAACATATGTGTAAAAGGTTTTTCTGAAATATAAAATATGAAAATATGGGATATTATTCCAACATTATTATGAAGCTAGAGAGCTCCTGCAATTAGAAAAGGGAATTCTTTGTTCAAGTAAAACTTCACCCCTTCTGCAAAATAATTTCCACCTGTAGTTAAAGTTTAACTATAACCAACTTAGTAGGAATAATTTTTAAATAATAATGAAGAACATAGGGCAAAGATCTGAAGATGTTGAGATGGCCTTAACATTTTTTGGACCAAATGTTGGCTTCTATTCTCAGTCCTAGGAAATCATCTATGCAGCAGTTCTAAAAATTGTGTTAAATTATAACGGTTAAACTTTTTTCAGTGCCTACGAAATCTATTCACATATCAAAGAAGCATATTTAAGGAAAACAAAAGCTGTCCTGCCTTTTGACCATAATTTGGGTGCTTTCTGTCATTGATTGGAGTGGTGCCTGAAAACATGATCCAATTTTCATTTAGCTATTTCTACAGGACCTCAAAAAGCTAAAATATTGCAAACAATGGGGCCTACTGTTTAACACAAGGTACTTTAACAATTCCCTCCAAGAAGTGTAAATATTTCAAAGTGCCAGCGTGGAAAAACCGACTCCAGGTCTCCTTGACGGATCTCATACAAAATAAAAATCCCCAACTCACAGGCTTTTGCTGTGTTTTCAAAAAAGGAAAGGAAATAGTGCTACGGTTTAAAAAGCCAGAATGCTGCAGCTACCAAACTGAGCGTTCCAGAGGACTGGTTGGTGCGTGCAGACCGCTGGGTGGCCGATCCTTCGGCGAGGGGTGCCGCTGGTGAGAGGTGCCAAGTCAGAGCAAAAGATGCCGCTATCCCTACCTACTCCTACGTGGAGCCTCTACGACCCCATTTGGAGTTACCCCCAAGAGCTCTGGCGGGAGGTGTACCCCGAAGAGCGTCAGGCTCAGCTGCCCGCAGGGCCTGCCAAGGCTCGGGACAAGCCAGCGTAGGGGAGGGGCGGAGAAGGGAGAGGGCGTTTTCTGCCCAGATTCCAGTGGGAAAACCAGGAAAAGACTAGGCGGTTGCGTAACTTGGACCTGGGGTGGGGCTGGGAGAACAAAGAGGTCGTGACAGCCCCAGCTGCGCTCCGATCGTCCACGCGCAACTTCGTGGCACCGCGAGCCCACACAAGTCACTGCCGCCCGGGCGCGGCGCCAGTCTAAAAGCATGCAGATTGCAAGACTCCAGTCGGCCCTACAGGCTCACAAATTCTGTGTGGTTGCACCCAGGCATCTAAATTCTAAACAAGGGTCCGGGCTGACTTAGGCCCAGGGAAGTTTGAAAACAATCGCTACACGTCTGACGGCACCTCGCTTCACAGCTCAAACGAACTCAGCGCCGCGGCTGCGGCTAGGCCACGCCTCGACCGTGCTTGGTCCTTTCCTTTGGTCCCGCCCCACTGCTCAGCGTGGATTGGTGATGGAGAGCAACTCTGGCGCTGATTGGGCATTGTGGGAGTCGCTCGCGGAGACTGTAATTTCGGGTGCTCCAGGGTGCTAAATTTATCTGCAGAAGAGCGACCGTGCCAGCCGCGAATCGGATCTCTGTGGAGGTGGCATAGGCGATATCCCTGAACTGAGAGCATCACCCTGTCCCCGAACCCTTCGTCCTGTTTTATTTTTCATTCCCCCCTCCTCCCGCCTCACCCCAGTCCGCGACGACTGGCTCTTGACCCTGTTCAGGCCTCGGTGAAGGTGAGGACCAGAGCCGCCACGGCGGCTAAATGGTGCGCTCTGAAATGGCCGCTGCCTTGAGCTGTGTAAAATGGCGGCCGCAGGCTCAGCTGGGGACCGCGGCGCTGCTCTGCAGCCCAGCCGCAGCGTAGACGTTCTCTCCATCATTGATGGAGATGCAGTAGATAGTGTTCGGTGCTGAGACGTGTTCCTGTGGTTGTTAGCTGAGGCGGCCGTCCGGGGACGCGAGGGAAGAGTGTGTAGGCGAGGGTGGGCTCCGACCGAACACAGTTGTGGCGGTCTGTGGGCTTCGCGCACCAGTGACAAGGAGGAGTTTAATGATGGCTGCCCCGGGCCACACGTGAAGGTGACCATTGCTAAAGGTATTTAGGTGCTAGAAGGGAAGTTCATGTCCACCTCCTGCCTAGGCTTTCAGAATGGACTGCACTCCAACCCAGCCCTCCTGCCCCTCAGGGCATTCAAATATGGAACCGCCTGAGCGGGGAGGGTGTGAAGGGATTGTGCCACCTTCCAGTTTAACGGGAAGAGATAAAAAGTGAGGGAGACGTGCCCCCACCCCCAACACATACACACCTTTTCAGGGAGTGGAGTAGACACTTTGCTCTCAAGGGAGACCGACTCTCTGTCGTTAGGACATTCAGGGAAGCATCTCTGTAAAGAGGTGGGGTTGAGGCCTGAAAACCCGGCTTCCTACTCCCTTGGATCCTCTGGCAGCAGAAGAGAGGGATCTGTTTTAAATCCTCCAGCCGCCCCACGAAGTTCTCTGTTGCTAAATCCAAATAGGGACTATAGAAAGAGAATCTACTGTTCTTTTACTCCCAATACTGGAGAAGTAGGGCTTTCTGCTGCTGCCAGATTGAAATACTAGGCTTTCTGGCAGTTGTAACCCATTGTAATCCATTTCTCTCTGCACCATCCAACTCCTGGTACCAGATATTGCAGTGCTTGGGAAATTGAGAGTATTCAGGGACACACAGGGATGGCCAAGCGGGTGGGCTCTGCAATTGAACTCTTTGGGTTCTATGCTCAGTTCCTCACTTAAAAGGTATGTGAACGTAGCCCAATGACCTAACTTCTCATTTGTTCATCTCTAAAGTGGGGTTATTGGTAGTCCCCGTCTCGGGTTTGTTTTGAGGATTAAATGAGGTAATCTATATGAGGGATTTAGCAGTTACTAGCACATTATAAACAGGCATCACTCAGTAAACATTAGTAACCTTGGAGGTTGGTTATGGAGGGAACAGAAACAGCGAAAAACAATATTTCATGTAACACTTCCACGAATAGAGTGCTTCCATTTTAGATCACTTTCAATGAATGGTTTTAGAGACAATTAAGGAGTAGCTGTCCTTTCAAAATTTAGGTTTAGTTTTCAAAAGTTTTAAATTTATTTCTGAAGTCAATGGGTAGGGGAGCATCTCAAAACAATGAAATGACCAGGGTATTAAACAGGACAAAATATTAGCATATTTACTATGTATGTTAGGTATCTTCTCTTTCAGTTCAAGATCTGCATTGTAGTGAAGAATCATGTGTACTGCCTGGATCTAAAATAAAATTGTAATGGATGGTCAGTTTGGAGTTACATAGTTAGTGCTGCTTTTTCAGTGTCTAATTTTAATTTTTCTCATTCTAGGCTATTGGTTACTTTCCTTCCACCCCATCCCTTAATTTTATTCTTTTGAAGAGTCTGCATTTCAAGATGCCATGGTGGAGAGTGTGATTCCAGAAGGGAATACTCCTCATTTCAGGTATCTTACTTACCCTCTACCTATTAATAGGAAAACCATTTTAATTCAGGATCTAAGGTGAGAATACAAAGTTTATTCTGTAGCCAAATCATAAAGGTTAAATTAAAAGTAGCAGTATTTGGATAGACACTAAGTTCCTATTTCTTAACTTAAAAAGCTAGTATTCTTTAGAGGTAGTATTCTGTGTTACTTTTCCTTTTATTTATGCCTTTTAAAATATTTTATGAGGAATAAACCTATTAAAATTAGAGTTTATGTTTTCTTTAGGTCTTGGTTAAGTTTTCATCTATAGTATCATGGGATGCAGAGTAATCAGTAAGATATACATTACTTTGAGTCTTAGTTTGGATAATATAAGTATTTATGTAATTTTACGTTCAGAGAAATAGTAGCTAGCTTTTGGTCAACAGTTTATTTAGGATACAACAGAATCCTTTGTCTTACAAAATTTGAACTGTTGTTTTTTTTTTTTTTTAATCCTCACCCAAGGGTATGTTTATTGATTTAGAAAGAGAGGACAGGATTGTGGAGGGGGAACATCAATCAGTTGACTGAACCCACTACCTTTTGTATGGGAGGATGCTCCAACCAACTGAGCCACCCATCCAGGGCTGTTTGTGTGTGTTTTAAAATAGCTCATTAGTTGCTAGCCCTGAAAGGAGCCTTCAGGTGTATGATAGTATCAGCAAGGAATGTATCTAATGGCAATAGGCATCAGAAAGCTAAACAAGATTCCAAGATACCATGAGAAGGGGTTGGTAAATTATGCTCTATGCTGTTTTTGTAAATAGAGATTTATTGAAACACAGGTATCCCGATTCTTTTATGTATTATCTATGGCTGCTGTCATGCTACAGCTACAGAATTGAGGAGTTACACCAGAGACCATATGGCTCATAAAGTCAAAAAAATATTTACCATATGTCTATTTACAGAAAAAGTTTGCCAACCCCTGCCAGGGGACATATTCTTCAAGGTCCCTTAAAAACATATTTTTCAACACTTCATTATTTCTTAACCCAGTGGTTCCCAAATTGTGTTATATAGAATATTAGTATTACCTAAGTTAATTAGTGTTCTGAGAAAAAAGGTCAATGCTAACAATAGATTTTTTTCATAGTTTATCTTAAATAAGTTTAAAACTACTAAACTCATTTCTATAGCTTTTATTTTTATGTGATAATCTACCTTTAAGAAAAGGTGTGCCATACCTGAGAGCACCAGGAAATCGCATGAGAGATCACCCGATAGACGAACGTGTGATGTTCCATCTGCGCACTGATGCATAGGCAGCATTTACAAATTAACTGATGTGTTGCTATATGTCATCTCTTTGATGATTGCTCGTCTTCTATGTATCCTGTCTTATAATTTCAACAAATCTGTGATACTCGATGTTTATTCTAAACTAACCATGTTTTGTACCACAAATACATTGCCTATGGATCTATTGCCGAAACAAGGAAGTCTTAAACAAGAAGTAGAATCATTTTATCAAATTGTGTCTGATTCAAATGATCAAAAAGTTGGAATATTACAAAGTGAAGATGAACAGTTGCAGCCTTCAGTTTCTAAAAAAACAGAAGATGAGCTTTCCAGGGTCCAATTTATATCTAATTCCAACAAAATAACATTTAGTAAAAAACCAAAAAGAAGAAAATATGATGAAAGTTATTTGTCTTTTGGATTTACTTACTTTGGAAATAGAGATGCTCCTCATGCTCAGTGTGTGTTATGTAAGAAAATTTTGTCGAATAGCTCTTTGGCCCCTAGTAAACTTCGAAGACATTTGGAAACTAAACACGCTGCATATAAAGACAAAGATATAAGCTTTTTCAAGCAACATCTTGATTCACCTGAAAATAATAAACCCCCAACACCTAAAATTGTCAATACAGATAATGAAAGTGCTACCGAGGCATCATATAATGTAAGTTACCATATAGCCCTGAGTGGAGAGGCCCATACTGTTGGAGAATTGCTTATCAAACCTTGTGCAAAAGATGTCGTGATGCGGATGTTTGATGAACAATACAGTAAAAAAATAGATGCAGTGCAACTATCAAACAGTACCATTGCACGTCGAATTAAGGATCTAGCCGCTGACATTGAAGAAGAGCTGGTTTGTAGACTGAAAATTTGTGATGGGTTTTCACTGCAACTAGATGAATCAGCTGATGTTTCAGGACTTGCTGTGCTGCTTGTATTTGTTCGTTACCGGTTTAATAAGTCTATTGAGGAAGATCTACTTTTATGTGAATCTTTGCAAAGTAATGCTACTGGTAAAGAAATTTTTAACTGCATCAACAGTTTTATGCAGAAACATGAAATTGAATGGGAAAAATGTGTTGATGTTTGTAGTGATGCGTCTAGGGCAATGGACGGGAAAATTGCTGAGGCTGTCACCTTGATAAAGTATGTGGCTCCTGAAAGTACCAGTAGTCACTGCCTATTATATAGACATGCACTAGCAGTTAAAATAATGCCTACATCTCTGAAAAATGTGTTAGATCAGGCAGTGCAAATCATCAATTATATTAAAGCTCGACCACATCAATCCAGACTACTAAAAATTTTATGTGAAGAAATGGGCGCCCAGCACACAGCACTACTTCTAAATACAGAGGTGAGGTGGCTTTCTCGAGGTAAAGTTCTGGTAAGACTTTTTGAGCTTCGTCGTGAACTATTGGTTTTCATGGATTCTGCTTTTCAACTATCTGATTGTTTAACAAATTTATCTTGGCTGCTAAGACTTGCATATCTTGCAGATATTTTTACTAAATTAAATGAGGTTAATCTGTCAATGCAAGGAAAAAACGTGACAGTGTTTACAGTATTTGATAAAATGTCATCATTGTTAAGAAAATTGGCATTTTGGGCTTCATCTGTGGAAGAAGAAAACTTTGATTGTTTTCCTACACTTAGTGACTTTTTGACTGAAATTAATTCCACAGTTGATAAAGATATTTGTAGTGCCATTGTACAGCACCTAAGGGGTTTGCGCTCTACTCTGTTAAAATATTTTCCTGTAACAAATGACAATAATGCTTGGGTTAGAAATCCATTTACAGTAACAGTTAAACCAGCCTCATTAGTAGCACGGGACTATGAGAGCCTGATTGATTTAACATCTGATTCTCAAGTGAAACAAAATTTCAGTGAACTTTCCCTAAATGATTTTTGGAGTAGCCTAATTCAAGAATACCCAAGCATTGCAAGGCGTGCAGTTCGTGTACTTCTTCCTTTTGCTACAATGCACCTGTGTGAAACAGGATTTTCATATTATGCTGCAACAAAAACGAAATATAGGAAAAGACTTGATGCTGCACCTCATATGCGGATCCGACTTAGCAACATTACACCTAATATTAAGCGGATATGTGATAAAAAGACACAAAAACACTGTTCTCATTGAAATGAAAGGTTTTGCATGTCTCGTGATGACCAAATATAAGATGAAAATAAAAGATGATTTTATCTCTGGCATTTTGGAATTTTAAATAAAAGTATTTAAATTTTTTTCTATTTCTTAGATTTTAAGAATGAAACCTAAAATGTAAATATATTATTATTGGTATTTCTTCGTCACATTATAATTTCAAAGGGTTCCATGGTCATAACTTTATCTTGATTCACAAGATAAAGTCCCAATTCCTTTGCATAATGTACCTCTTTAGGATCTAATCCCTACCAATTTTTCAAGCCATGCCTATCCTGTAGCCTGCCAATCAAATGGAATTTCATGTCATTTCCTAAACGTCACACTTTTATGCTTTCAGGTCTCAAAAAACTATTCTCTTTCTTGCTTCCCGACAAATTTTTGTTTGCTTTTCAACACTTTGATTTACCATAAGTATCTTTATTCTCTATATATTTCTATTTTGGCCCTATTTTTTGTGTCTGTCTTAACTGTGACAGCTTGGTTGTCTCATGATTCCCAGTTGGACTGAGCTCTTAAAGGGTCTTATCCAGCTCTGTGTCTCCATTATTGGCAAAAAGCCTTACTGAAGTGTGATGCTTAATAAAGGAAAAAATGTTGAAGCTGAACAACAAAAAAATGGAATAGGGCATGGTGGATTATATGTGTATATTCCACATGTTTACAGAATGCTACCCTTTGATTTTGGCTTATTTTGTTACCTAGAATTCATTGTGGCTTTTAGGCAGAGATCACTAAGAATGTCATAACTCTAAAGGGAGGAAGTATGAAGAACTTTTTCAGATATCTTCTTTGTTTCTCAGTTCCTATACACATTATTGTATATTCCATTATTGTATTTTGTATATTCCATACACGGTAGTCTAAATTAATGAGACTTTACTATACTTGAAGATAATTGGCCTCAAAACATCATATCAATTCATTAGAATACTATGAAAAATTTCTGACTGACATTCCTGTCTGTAAGCTTCTCTTCCCATATCACATCACACAACACAGATCACCAGTTCAGTAGTAATCAAGAGCTACTGCAGATAGCCATGTATTTAATCTAACTTATTCAAACCTGTCTCGTATTTTGGGGAGTAGGAGTACCTCTCCTTACTAAGGCAGAATGTGGTAGAATCACTAGATTTAGGTACCTGTTACACTGCTCAGCTATTTAACATTGGGCGATTGAACCTTCCTGAATCACAGTTACCTCATTTGTAAAATAGTTAAGCCTCTGTGAAGGGTTGTTATTCAGATTAAATGAAAATGTATTAAAAACTAACTGGGTGATCAGGAATAGATCTATGTGACATATGTTAGTTCCCTGCCATATTCAACTATGACCCAGTTAAACTTCACTCCACACTCAAAACTTCTACTCTTGAGTTTTTATTCTCTGTGGAAACACAACAGCTCTCCAGGTGAAAGGACCTAAGTTAGTCTGAGGTAGCAAGATTAAGCATCTCTAGCCCATGCTTTTTCCCCTTTGTCACGTCAATAAGCACATAATTTTATCTGTCAGTTACCTTACTAGATGCTTGTGTGTTATCTATAATCTTTACAACAATCCTAAGGGATTAGGTAATTTTTTAATTTGGCCAAGGTCATACAACAAATGGCAGAATTTAGTCTAAAATGGATCTTTTCCAAAGACAAAACCTTTTGCAGTTACTGCCCTTCAAATTTTTCCTGATAGCTTCAAATAGTGACTTGGAAGTTAACCTAAAATGTCATCCTAAAATCTAAGCATTTATTTGAAATCCTGTGGGAGTGGGGGTCTCTAAATTAATACAAAATTAGCTATCTCAAAGTATGAGTGCTTATTTTAAAATGTAAAAAAATAGGGATTAAATTCCTCTCAAGTAAAATTAATTTTCCAAAAAGAATTCATTATACTAGTTCATACCTGCAATACTTTTTATCAACTAATCCCAATCTTAAATCTACCCTAGTTTAAGAATCATGAATAATGCCATAATGTCTACATCTGGCTGATACTTCAAATCTGATAATTAGACCCCTTATGTGATTGCTGAACCTGAGCCCTTGATTAGATTATCTGTCAGCCTCTTAAGATGTAAGACCTCTTGTGCTCTATTTACAATTTTTCCCCCTAACCTCCTCTAAGGTTCTAGATTCCTACATTTAAACTCAAGTCCATTGACTGGGACCCTGCTATCTGCTACTAGATCTCTTCAATCCCAACCCTACCCAACTTGGTTCTTGAGGCCAACTTCTCACCTGTTTTATAATAATATTCTCATGGCACCCTCAAATGGCAGATACCCTTCCTGCCTGTGCATGAAACAGTAAAATTCCCCTAATGTGTCCAACCCAAAGGGACTTTCCCATCTTTAATCCCCGTATTTTAGTAATTAAAATTGTCTTGACTTCTTAATGAGGATTATTTTCTATGTCAATCTTGCACTACTACCATACATACTTAATTATACAAATTGTAATCTTGTAGCTAAAACTGCTTTTGGATCATTTACAGAACTTAGCAAATTTCCAGTACAAAAAGTGCTCAGCTAATTCTCTATCTTAAAGGGTAAAGTGTTAATGTGAAATACAGTTCTTACGTAACATTATGAAAATTGGCTTTAAAATCCTTAGCCTCACTTAAACAGATAAGGCAGTAACTATTTTTGGCTTTCAAATACTCAAAGTATTTAATAAGCCCCCCTGTTGCCTTAAAATGCAATTTTACTCCCCAAAATATAATTCACTTACAACTCTTGAAAACTTCCACTAGCTATGTAAATCTAGGTACCTCCGAAACTTAGCATGTTTATTTACTTTCATCTTTTAAAGTTACTATAACTGCACTGTTAATAACTACAATGGAAGGAATTCTGAAGCAGGTATCAAGAGACTTGTGTTCTGCAACTAATTAACTGCCTTAGATAAGTTCATCCTCTCTAGACCTTAGTTTCTTCATTTATTAAGTGAAAGGATGAACTAGAAGGAGCCCTAAAGTTCTTGTCAAATAAGATAAAAATTTGAACCTAAATAAAGGCTAGCGTGTTGGTAAGATGTGCTCAGTTATTTAAAATACATGGGTCTTTTCTTAGAAGCCAAGCTTTTTCAATGAATCTTGCCATAATACTTTCCACCAACCAAATTATAAGATGTATAAATTGCCTTATCATAAATACTTAGTTGGATGGAAGGAATGAAGTGCTTTTTCAGAAAGGAAGTCATGGGGTGGGAAGGAGAAAAAAGGGAAATGTACTTTGAAATTTAGAAAACATTGAGAAAACTAAAATATGTTCAGTTATGATTATATTGAAATCCAGTATAGATTAAGGATTAACTAAAGTGTCAGGTAGGCTGCAGTGGAAATGGCTGACTATATCCCCAACAACTTTTCCTCTTCCAAACCACACCCTCATTTTCTTTCAAGTATTCATTCTTCCCCTACATAATCCATGTACTTAAGCAAAAGCTAATCCCACCCCAGCTTTGGGAATTTTGTCTTAAAATAGTAGCTTTCAAACTCTTTTTGACTCCAATTCACAATCAGAAACTACATTATAATACAGGTGTGTACCGTATGTGGTGAACACCAAAATTTCATAAAGCAGTACTAACCCTCCATATATGCAGTGCAATCTCAAATCTACTTACTTTTTAAAATGATGATTAGGATCCAAAGATTAATTTCAGGATCTATTCTTGGATTATGATCCACCACCATTTGAAAAACACTGTGAGTGTAATGCCATTGCCCTTAACAAAAATTGTTCAGGAACTTGGATCTAAGCCTATTAAGGCATAGTATTACTCTAGCCACAGGAGTAGCATGTGACCTAAAACAGGCTAGTGAAAAGCAAGGGCAGTATTATAAGGGGCTTTGAGAAAAGATGTTTCCTCACTCTTAAGGAAGAGATAAATGTACTGTATACTTGAGAGACCTGGAAATACTGCAGCTCTCTAGCTACAGCATGGGGATAAAGCCAACATATAGAGGAGGACAGAGCAAAAAAAAAGTGAGAAATTAAACCAGAGCCCTGGTTGAACCACATTTGATCAATATTCTGCCTTTAATTTTTTTGTTACCTAGGCCAATAACTGCCCTTTATGCTTAAGACACTTTATATTGGGTTTCCTATTACCATAGGAACAATCATCTTGTCTAATATTGTATAGTCTGAAGGGAAAGCTATATAAAACTAATTTATTAGTAAAATTAACTGCAGTGATGAGTGCCATCCCAAACTAAGATAGTCTGATTTCTTGTAATTCAGCTCTCTACCATAGTGTTATCATTTAAAACTCTGCCAGTAGTAACATTTTATAATCCAGAAGCTAAATCAGCACATATTTTGACATTATTAGATATCAAGTGCCATTTATTACTCTTAGTGGAACAACTAGGTAATATATGGATTTTACTTAGTCTCTTAGGCTGGACTAGTTATAAATTGGATATATAATTCAAATTAGAAATTAACCTTGAGAACAAATCTGTTCATTTTTCCTTTAACTTGTAAAAGACCCTGGTAAATATGATGGAATTTTTTAAAGGTTTATTAAGTCATATGCTTTGTGGGAGAAATAATCAGTCAGAAAAAGTTTGAGTAGTCCCCTATTTTAAAAGTTGCTTTCTGTCAAAGTTGTAAACAAGTTCCCTAAAGGATTATTTTAACTCTCAGAAGAGTTATGTGTTGACAAGGCAAAATCTCACATTGCACTTAGCATGACTTTCTTGACAAATACCTTTGAGCAAAATAAACCTTTTCCCAAACAAGCTGAGACTTAGGTTTCAGGTGGTGATCTAAATGCCTACATTTGGCTCTACCGTCCTAAAATTTGGTAGAGGTGCTGAAAGAAATACGAAATTCAGACTAAATCTATAACAATAGTAAGAAATGAAGTAAAGGTATAACTCTCAAAGAATTTGCATTCTAATGGGAAGGACAAATCGGTAATTGCTGTAGAGAACAAAACAGGTTAATGTGAAAGTAATGAATAGTGTCAACCAAGTTAATTTGAGAAGGTCTTTTCAAGAAAGTGACATGAGAGCTGAAGCCTGAGTGATAAGGAGTCAGTCAAATGAAGAATGGGGAAAGTATTCCAGATGGAGAGAAGGCAAGGGCAAACAAGTTTACTGTGTTTGAGGAATAGAAAGATTAGTATGTCTGGGATAGAGTACCATGAGCATGGTAGATGTCAAAGAGGAAGGAACCAGATTACATATGGCATTAGAGGCTAATATAAGGAGTTTGGATTTTATTTTGAGTACAATGGGAAGCCATTGTGGTTCTCAAGCTGGAGGAGTCACAGATTAGGGTACCAACTCCAAGGGGTATTTGTAAATGTGTGAGGGCATTGAGAGAAAAGCTATTATAAGGATATTTTAGATCCATACAGATAGAATATGCACCCACATAGGACCCTTTATTTTGAAGAGCTCAAAGTTTGGATAATACTGGGACCTTCATTACTTCCAAGGAGACCCAGAACTTTAGAAACTACTTTGAAAAATGTACATATTGAAATACTCTCCATCTACATTCTTAAGAGCAGGGAACAAATATTGGACCTGTTCTCATCCCATTATAACACCATGTTAGACTCCTGGTGGCACTCTTCTGGCACAAATTTGACGACCATCTGAATTTGGGAGCATACAAAATTTAATGGCAATTATCTTTTGTCATAAGAAAATGTAGAGCATTAATCAAAGACCTGTGATCTATAAAAAATGCCAAGATTTGGCTTTCAGTCTGTTTGTATTGAATGAAGGGATGAATGTTGAGTTTCCAAGCCTCGTCTAAGTAACTCTTCAAGTTGGCTGCTATCACCGTGTTCTTTTTGTTGCCATAACTCTTCCCCACACTTCACCTGTCCCTTAAAAAAGGGAATTCCTTTATTCTTAATGGGTAGAGGAGTAAAAGAGACTTATCCCTTGGAAATGTCACTGTTGAATTATGTCTTTAATTTTCAACTTCTTCCACCAGATTATTTCAAGACTTTATATTAAAGTAGTTCTAGCTCCCTGCCCAAAATATGTAAGGGAAGCTTGGGTCTGAATGCTACAACACTGGGTTGGCTCAGAGTGGTAGAATAAGATTTTATTACAAGGGTTTTCACCATACTACTAAAACAATATCTTTAAAAGAATTGTGGGTGTCCGTTTCCAGAGCACTTCATAGGTGTTAGGCAATTCGGCAGTAGGTTATATAACCATGTTACAGCTTTGGAAAAATTAATTGCCTGACACTTATGAGGTACTTAGGGTTTAGAAAAAGGATCTTTAAAATGCAAAATGTTAGTTTGCTATCCTACATGTATAAATGAAAAGGTTAGACATCATCTCTTATAAGTATAATATCCTGGTATATTGTCAAAGCCTCAAATGCTTTTAGGGTTCTTAAAAGGCTCCCAGGTTCACTCAGAAACATTCATTCACCATTTTTTCCCACCAAGCACCTATTTCAAGAAGCACTATAAAATACAGCTATATTAATAGCAATTCACTTTTCAACTACCTGTCACAGCCTTTATTAAATACACATATAATATTCCCCCCTTTCCCAAGGTGAATATGTTCTAAGTCCTCCAGTGGATACCCGAAACTGCTAATAGCACTGAATTCTATATATATTGTTTTTTCCTATACATACATATCTATGGTAAAGTTTAATTTGTAAATTTGGTATACCAAGAGGTTAACTATAGTAAAGTAGGACAATTATAACAATATACGTAGAAAAAGTTATGTGAATGTGCTCACTCAAAATATTGTACTGTAGTCACCCTTGTGATGATGTGCAATGATAAAACGCCTATGTGATGAGATGAAGGTGAATGACCCAGGCATTGTGACAGCATTAGGCCATTGACCTTATGATGATACATAAGAAGGAGGATCATCATCTTCAGTTGATCCTGCATCATGGAGCCATGGTAGTGTTGATGGTTGGATGTCAGGAGCAGACAGTGTTGATGGTTGAGGAGATTTAATGTTTTTGGACCGCAGTTAAACATGGGTAACTGAAACTAAAGAAAGTGAAACCTGGAGAACCAAGATGACGGCGTAGGTAGACACACTGCGCCTCCTCGCACAACCAAAACTGACAGAAAATCGAATGGCAAGGAAGTCCGACAACAAGGATATAAAAAATAAACATTCATCCAGACTGGTAGGAGGGGCGGAGACGGGAAGCCGGGCGGAGAGGACTTGCGTTGCTGTGGTGGGACTGAGACTGGTGGAGTGTGGGACAAACAGGGCAGGCAGTCTGACCAGTAGCAGACCCTGCGGCCCCACATTCGCGCACAGGTAAACCGAGAGGGCCGGACTTGGAGTGGCGGAGAACGGGGCAGGCAGAGCTGCGGGTAGTACCCCGCGGCCCCACAGTTGCGCACAGATAAACCAGGACGAACGGAGGGGAGCAAAGCAGACCGCGTAACCCAGGGCTCCAGCGCGGGGAAATAAAGCCTCAAACCTCTGATTGAAGGCGCCTGTGGGGGTTGGGGCGGCAGCAGGAGAGACTCCCAGCCTCAGAGGAGAGGTCGTTGGAGAGACCCACAGGGGCCTAGGGCGTGCACAAGCCCACCCACTCAGGAACCAACACCAGAGGGACCCAGTTTGATTGTGGGTAGCGGAGGCAGTGACTGAAACCCGGTGGAGAGTGGAGCGGGCCCCATTGCTCCCTCTCGGCCCCTCCCCCATGTACAGCGTCACAGTGCAGCAACCAGCGTTACCCCACCCCAGTGAACACCTAAGGCTCTGCCCCTTTAAGTAACAGATGCGCCAACACCAAAAAAAAAAATGGCCCAAATGACAGAACACTTCAAAGCTCCAAAAAAAATACAACTAAGCGAGGAAGAGATAGCCAACCTATCGGATGCACAGTTCAAAACACTGGCTATCAAGACGCTTACAGAATTGGTTGAATTTGTTCAAAAACCAGATGAAAAAATGAAGCCTATGCTAAGAGAAACAAAGGAAAAGGTACAGGGAACCAATAGTGATGTGAAGGAAACTGGGACTCAAATCAACAGTGTGGACCAGAAGGAAGAAAGAAACATCCAACCAGAAAAGAATGAAGAAACAAGAATTCGGAAAAATGAGGAGAGGCTTAGGAACCTCCAGGACATATTGAAACGTTCCAACATCCGAATTATAGGGGTGCCAGAAGGAGAAGAGGAAGAACAAAAAATTGAAAACTTATTTGAACAAATAATGGAGAACTTCCCTCATCTGGTAAAGGAAATAGACTTCCAGGAAGTCCAGGAAGCTCAGAGAGTCCCAAAGAAGCTGGACCCAAGGAGGAACACACCAAGGCACATCATAATTACATTACCTAAGATTAAGCAGAAGGAGAGAATCTTAGAAGCAGCAAGAGAAAAGGAGACAGTTACCTACAAAGGACTTCCCATAAGACTGTCAGCTGATTTCTCCAAAGAGACCTTACAGGCAAGAAGGGGCTGGCAAGAAGTATTCCAAGTCATGAAAGACAAAGGACCTACATCCAAGATTATTGTATCCAGCAAAGCTATCATTTAGAATGGAAGGGAAGATAAAGTGCTTCTCAGATAAGGTCAAGTTAAAGAAGTTCATCATCACCAAGCCCTTATTATATGAAATGTTAAAGGGAGTTACCTAAGAAAAAGAATATCAAAAATACGAACAGTAAAAATGACAGCAAACTCACAGTTATTAACAACCACACCTAAAACAAAAACAAGAGCAAACTAGGCAAACAACTAGAACAGGAACAGAACCATAGAGATGGAGATCACATGGAGGGTTGTCAATAGGGGAGTGGGAGGGGGAGAGGGGGTGAAGGTACAGAGAATAAGTAGCATAGATGATAGGTGGAAAATAGACAGGGGGAGGGTAAGAATAGTGTAGGAAATGTAGAAGCCAAAGAACTTACAAGTATGACCCATGGACATGAACTATAGGGGGGGAATGTGGGAGGGAGGGGGTGGGCAGGATGGAGTGGAGTGGGGGGGGATGGGACAACTGTAATAGCATAATCAATAAATATATTTTAAAAAGAAAAAAAAGAAAGTAAAACCTCAGATAAGAGGAAACTACTGTATAATATATCAAACCACCATAAATCTACCACACAGTTCTCACCAGGAACTAAGCCAGCATACCTTTTCAAGAAAAAAATTTTGGAAACAAAATTTTCTGGCACTCAAAATGTGCGTTCACTCTAGAAAACAAGCTATTCTCAAGGCTTCAGTGTTCAGTCAGATACAATACAGAGATCTAGTCTTTTGTGGGCTGAAGTTGTAAATCTTATTAATTTCACAATAAGTTGACTACCAGCTAGGCTCTCACAGTGTTCCTGCAAGCATCAAGTAAGTCCAGCACTCCTTAAATTGTGCAACAGCAACAAACTGTACATAGTCTGTTTTTGCTTTTCTACTCAACATAAAAAGTAGACTTTCATTAAACTTTATCCCAAAACATGAAATGAATACAACTTGTGAAACAAAGGCCAAAGGTCAAGACAAACTATTATGAAAATCAATGAAGAATTGTTTGGAGTATGTATGGAGCATTTATCTAGTATTTAGCCAGTCAAATACTGAAACACATAATCATGCCTCTTCCTTGTATTATATTATTATTAGGACAAATTTAATGATAAAGCAAATGTTGCATTTACAAGTCATAAAATATTAAAAACACAATCCAGAATAAACATAGGATAGTTACTAAAATGTTTAAATTCTTATGTCCAATTTTATAGTAAAAGAGGGAAAATAAGCTCCATGAAAGCAGAGACCTTGACTTATCCATTTCTGTATTTTCAGGAATACCTAGAATAATGCCTGACACCTAATAGTTCTTCATTAAGTAAGTGTTGAGGACTTCCAGTCAAGACGGCAGGTATAGGTAAACATGGCACTGCTTTCCTTCTACAACCACATCAAAATTACAACTAAACTACAGAACATCCATCATTCAGAATGGCCTGAAATCTGGCTAAATAGAAGTCCTACAACTAGGGAATTAAAAAAGAAGCTACATCAAAACTGGTTGGAAGGGCAAACACAAGGAATGGGCTGGTCCCACACCCACATGTAGCAAGTAAAAATATTGGGATATCTGGGCTCTAGAGGACCTCCTTGACGGGCAAGGAGTCCCAGCCCTACACCAGATCCCCCAGCCAAGGGTTCTAGTGCCAGGAAGAGAAGTCCTCATAATTTAAGCCTATAAGAGCCAGTGGGATTGAGTTTGAGGGAGGCAGAAGACTTCTAGAGTCCCAGGCAGTTCCTCTTAAAGGTCCCATGCATGGACTTACTGAGACTCACTTGCTCTGTGCTCCAATGCTGGGGCAGTAGCTCAAAAGGCATATGGGGAAGAATTGAATTATCCGTCATCAGGGTGAGAACTTGGGGAGAGCATTCTCCCAGGCAGAAATGCTGGCAGAGACCATTGTTTCTTTGACAAGCCCTCCCTTGACAGAACTGGCAAGCACCATATTTGAGAGTCCATCAACCTGGCCCCACTGTTTGCCCCAACCTGGTGATTCTCAGAGGCCCTGCCCCACCCAACTTTACAGGGCTTCCCCAGTAGTTCGCAGAGACTTTTCCGTACAAATGGCCTGTCTTGGCACATGCTTCAGTTTTCCTAAAATCTATCTATCAAACAAGCAGCATCTGTCCTCAGTGTGCCCCATATGCCTCACCAAGTGTCCCCAGACTTCGCACTAGCAGCAGCCAGCCTTGGTTTCTAGCTTAGCCTCACCTGGGCACCTCCAAGCCAAGCACTAGTAGGAGCCATATGCAGACCACTTTGTATCTCATGCCAGGTGGCCCTGGGTAGAACATAGATGGCAGCTGACTGACCAGCACCTCCTAGAAGCCCCAGAGCCAGCACACCCAGCGGACAGCTTCAGACCACATTGAAGCACCAGCACCAACTAACCACATCTAGCAGTGACACACTCAAGGGGCAGACTCAGCAGTTGTGCACCAGATCGCCACTGAAGTAAGTCCTGCTTTGTGGGGTGGGCCCCTGCACAGCTGAACCTCCATGGTGGTCAGTGGTTGCAGCCAATCCTTGCAGCCCATCACCCTGGGGGTAAATCCCTCCCATTGACGTGCCAACAGCAATCAAGGCTCAACTACAAGAGGAGGGTATAGACAACCTACACAGGGGGTGCACCTCAAGTGCTCAGCTAAGATGATTGAGGAGGCTGTGCCACTGGATCCTATAGAACACCTACTACATTAGGCCACTCTACCAATCCTGGGAGACATAGCAGCTCTACCTAATACATAGAAATAAACACAGGGAGGCTGCCAAAATGAGAAGACAAAGAAGCATGGCCTGAATGAAAAAAGAGAACAAAATGCCAGAAAAAAAAACCCCAACAAAATAGAGACAAGCAATTTACTAGATGCAGAGTTCAAAAAGTTGACATAAGGATGCTCAATGAACTTAGAACCTCAATGGCATAAAAAAAAAAAGGACCAGTCAGAAATGAAGGATACACTAATTGAAATGAATAATTTACAGGGAATCAACAGTACAGTACATGAAGCAAAGAATCAAATCAGTAATTTGGAATATAAAAAAGCAAAAACACCATATCAGAACAGCAAAAATAAAAAATAAAATTAGGATAGTGTAAGGTGCCTCTGGGCATCTTCAAGCATACCAACATTTGCATCATGGGGATGCCAGAAGGAGGAGAGAGAACAAGAAATGGAAAACTTACTTGAAAAAATAATGACAAAATTTCCCTAATTTAGTGGAGGAAACAGACATACAAGTCCAGGAAATACAGAGATCCCCAACAAGAAGACCCCAAACAAGTCCACACCAAGATACATCATAATTAAAATGGCAGAGGTTAAAGAGAAAGAGAATCTTAAAAGCAGCAAGAGAAAAGCAGTTATCTATAAGAGAGCTCCCAAAAGAATGTCAGCTGATTTCTCAACAGAAATTTGCAGTCCAGAAGGAAGTGGCAAGAAATATTCAAAGTGATGAAAAGAAGTAATTACAACCAAGATTACTCTACCCAGCAAAGCTATCATTTAGAATTGAAGGACATATAAGGAGCTTCCCATACAAGAAAAAGCTAAAGGAGTTTCTTCACCACCAAACCAGTATTACATGAAATGTTAAAGGGTCTTTTTTAAACAGAAGAAGAGCCCTGGCTGATTGGCTCAGTGGATTGAGCGCCAGCCTCCATATCGAAGGGTTGCCAGTTCAATTCCCAGTCAGGGCAGATGCCTAAGTGGCAGGCCAGACCCCAGGTTGGGAGCATTTGAGAGGCAATCAATGGATGTTTCTCACACATTGTTGTTTCCCTCCCTCTCTTTTTCCTTCCCCCCACCCCTCTCTAAAAAAATAAATAAAATCTTAAAAGAAAAATGATAAAAAATATGAACATAAAAATGGCAATAAATACATATCTATCAACAATTGAATCTAAAAAAAACAAAATGAACAAGCAGAACAGAGACAGACTCATAGATAGAGAACATTTTGAAGGCTGTAAGATGGGAGGCGTGTTGAGGGATGGGTGAAAAAGTTGAAAAGGATTCAGAAGTACAAACTGGTAGTTACAAAATAGCCATGGGGACATAAAGTACAACATAAGGAATATAGTCAATAATATTGTAATAACTGTGTGGTGTCAGATTTATAAGTCATATAATGTTTAATCAATAGGGTGTACAGCTGAAACTAATATAAAAATATGTGTCAACTATAATTGAAAATTTTTTAATGATTTAAAATTAAAAAAAAATTTAAAGGTGAATAAGGGCCACAGTGAGGGTAGGAAACAAGTGCTATTATTATCTTCAGTTGCAATGAAGAACCGAAGAAAATAGATCATGAGTCTTTATTGACTTGTAATGCAGCCTTTTGGAGGAGGAGAATCAGCAGGAATCAAGAGCAGTGAGGCTCCCAGGTTGTAGAAGGTGATGAGCTCTTTGGCCACATACGAGAGTAAATATACAGGGGTGGGCAAATGTAGGTTCATATGGAAAATACAGTAATTAATAGTAATACAACAATAAACTCTGTTTCATGTACTCACAACTGTAAACCTACTTTTTCCAACCCCTGTGCATATATAGACACATATTCCTCCCTGGTTGCTCATTACCCCAACAGAATCCTCGGATCATTTATGTGAATGGAACAGGAAGGAATAAAATTAAAAGTTTGTTCCTTTTTGTTCCTCACAAAAAAACTAATCTTTAATTGGGAAAATGGCTCTGTAGAAATTTCTCAGTAAACCTGTCCCTCTCTTCCACTTTCCCCTTACCTACTCTCTGTGGAAACTGGATAAAGTCAGAAGGGTTTCTGGACTTCTGTGATACCTATATTAGGCTGAGGAGCTCAATGACAGAGAGATTCCTAAGCCAAGAGGAAGGAAAAAGCAACCTAGAGGAAGACAAGCCATACTTCTCAGGGTGTCTGTGGCAGTGAACACATGCAGTACAGGGGAAGCATGTAACAGTGAGCCAGGGCATATGGATGAGAAAGAAGTCTTTGGCATAGGAGGGTGAGTTACTCCCAGAAGTTTGGGAGTGCTAGAAAATAAGAGAAAACACGATATTCAAATAAAAGTTAACATGAATTAATGGGGATTATGAGAGATGTGAGTAAAAATTAGAATTCTTATTTGGAATGTCTTCCATAGCCTCATAACTCTGGGCTGATTCTCTGGAGCCTCTGAATTCATTGGTGTTACAGGTATCACTTCTTCTAAGGAACTTATTCAAGGGAAACAGTAACAATAGCAACAACAGGAGCAAAAGGTGCTATCATGGGAGTCAGCATCTACCACAACAAAGAAAGGTTTGGTGCAAGAAGCCCAAGAGCCAGGACATCAGCCTAAGGCTGTTAGTGAAGCTATACAGGTTTCTGGGAAAATGAACCAACACCACCTTCAACCAAGTGATGCTGAAGAGGTTGCTTATGAGTCACCCCAACTGGCTGTCTCTGTCCCTTTCCCAGATGATCTGGAAGATGAAGCATCCTGGCCAGGAAGGCAAAACTGCTGCAGTTGGGGTTTTACTATAGTTTAACTATTGCAGTTAAACTATAATCTATAGCATGCATGTCCAGGAGGTGCCCAAACTGAAAATGTGTACACTTTATGTGAGCAGCCATTCCTGGAGCCACATCCTCAAGGTTGGGGGCCAGATCCTCATCTTCAGCCAGCTGGCTCTGGATTCCCTCAAGGGCTGTGGCACCATCTTGCTTTCTGGTCCTCACAAGGGTGGAGAGGTTTACAGGCATTTTGGCAAGACCCCAGGAACCCCTCACAGCCACACCAAACCCTACATCCAATCCAAGGGCTGAAAGTTTGAGTGTGCAACAGTCCTATTGGCCTGCTGCAGCTACAAAAACTAACCCCAGATGCTACTTGGTTATTAAAAAGTTTTTGGATGCTGAAAAAAACCAAGTAAGTGTTGAATTAACATGGTAATTATGAGGAAAGAATAGGTTTGAATCTAGGCTTTGACATTTTCTAGTTGTGGGACATTGGACAAGTCCCTGAAGTTCTCTGACCCTCAGTTTGTTAATCTGTATAAGGTATAATTTATTCTGTTTTTCCAGTGTTTTTTTTTTCAATACCTCCAAGCAGTTCTCTACTTCTCAGTGGACACTGACCAGGTAGGCTACAATTTAATTCAGTTCTAACACTATCTACCTGGAGATAGTGTCAGATTCAACAGATTAAGGGCTCAGTCCTATAAGACTGCGAAGAAAGCAAAGTTGTGGCTATGACACCCCACTACCCTCTTCAGATGACAGTAGCAGGTCCAGGTCACCTATGCCTCTCTCATTGCATGGCTATATGTGTGACCTCTATGAGGCTGCTTATGACATGCTAGCTGACTTCCTCACAGAGAACAAGTGAAAGAGTGTCAGTAAGAGAGAAGTCACAAACTTTTATAATCTAATTTTGGAAGGGTTATACCAGCAATTTTCTTGTGTTCAATTCATTAAAAAAACTCCATAGTGAACCAGGATGCAGGCTCTCAACAGGCACTGAATCTGCAGGCACATTGATCTTGGACTTCCCAGTCTCCAAAAGAACTGAGAGATAAACTTCTGTTGATCATTTTTTTAAGGTGGACTGTGCAGCTAGATTCAGCCCACCCTGAGGAGGAGAGAGTATGACACAAAGCCATGAATACCAGGAGGCAGTGATCACTGTGAGCCATTTTAGAAGGCTGCCTCCTGCAGTCTCAGAGTGGTCAAGGTGCTTATCCAGTTTTACAAAGCCTATATGTAGCAAACTTAAAATTCCAAATTACATCTGCCTGACTACAAAGCCCACAGTGTTTCCATCTGTTATTCTTCTCCCAATGAATACATATGAATAATGTTGAGTTGGCATATACTTGTCTAGAATCTAATGTTAAAATCTGTTCTCTAGGATAGAATAAGCAAGCCATCTCCATCCTAATTGTTTCTCCTAGGATTGTTCATCCCAATCATTTTCTTCATGATAGCTCAAGTTAAATGTTTTCCTTTTTTGGTCCATGGTACTATAATTTCCAAATTTTAATGATACCAGAATTTTAAAAACTATCTAAATGTGAATTAACTCTCAGCAAGACCATCTAAGAAAAATAATCTGGTGGACATACAAGTGTTACTAATAACCTAGAGAGCATATATTTAATTTGTTAATTTACTCACAGTTTAATAGGGAAGGACATAGCCATTTGTAAATGAACAATAAAAGAGCTATATAAATTCAGAGAAAAATACAGTTAATTATGAATCAAAGAAAAAAACATACTTTGAGTCTTGAAGCATGAATCTGAGTGTACCAGGTGATACAGGCACAGAGTTGTTTAAAATATGAAAAAAAAAATTTTAAAGCATGGCCCAAGATTGAAGATTACCAGATTTGGAATTTTGAGAACTCCCTGAAAGTCAGAAGGCAGAGCAAGTCAGATTTCAAGTTCAGAGGCAATGGATACAGGAAGTTGGGAGGGTCGAGGGAGAAGGGCATAATGTCTTAGGGCAACCATAAAGGGTAACTGGGTAATGGACTTTGAAACGTAGTTGGGTTGGCTTCTCCCTCCACTCACCCTTCAAAGCTACGGGTATCCTGGAATGGTATTTGCCCCTAGGCTGGCACAGAGACTCTAGAAACTTGAAGCAGTTTTGCACGAGGCAGTACCCTAGGTAGTAGCTACATCCAGGAAAGGAAGCCTAATTTCACACCCAGAATATTAGCCACTGGTATGCCCTGTTCAAGATTATATATTATCCCTCCTTCACAATCACCAGAAAAAGAAAAAAAAAAAAAACCCTAAGATAAACAAACAGCATCATGCACAGAGAACAAGGAATACCAAAATGAGAACAAAATAAAAAACCACCAAATACCAAAAAAAGACCAATACCCAGAAGGGGTGACACCAACAAAAGAACTAATGCCCAAGCCAATAGTTATTAAACAGGATCTTGGAAGTAATAATTACAACATTTATTTAGTACATACTAGGTGTACCAGGCATTGTTCTAAGCACCTTACATGTATTTTTTTCATTTAATTTTTATACAGAATCTTTCCAGAGGAATGTGAGAGAATATTGCATCTAACTTTTACATAAATGAACTAGTTAAAGATGGTTAAAATTAAAAAATGGTCTAAACAGCAAATGGACTTTGATGAAGAGCAAATTAGCAAAATTGGAAGAATAAGCTGAAGAATTATTCCAAAAAACAAAAATATCAGGGGGAAGGTGATTTAATAAACATTAAGAAAGGAGATAAATGCGGAGATTCCAGTATCTCTCTCATTGTTTCAAAGAAGAGATAAGAGATAATTTTAGGGCAGCAAAAAAGAAATGATAGAAGAAAAATTCCTGGTATGACTAGTATAATTTAGAAGAAATACTTAATGCCATTTGTATTCTTTTTTAATGATCAAGCATTATTTAAGTGCATCTTATTTTTTCATCACCTGGTTGTATCTGAAACTTCATCACTTTATTTTACTTATTTCTAAATTATATATTCTGTGTGATTCATGATAATTTTGCTTTTGATTTTTATTTTAATTATAATTTAAAATAGCTTTTGAGTTTGAAATTAATTTAGACACAGAAAAGTTGCTAAAATAGTATGAATGCCCTCCACGTAACTTCCTATAATGTTCATCTCTTATATAACCATAGCACAATTATAAAAATTTATAAATTAACTTTAGTACAGTATCATTAACTAAACTACAAACATACCTTACATAAATTAAAAGAAAAAGCAAAATTGGAATGATTAACATATATAGATACAGGGTGGGACAAAAGTAGGTTTACAGTTGTATTTATGCAAAACAGTTTATTCATGTATTATTATTTATTGTTATATTATTTTCCATATGAACAACTATAAACCTACTTTTGCCCCACCCTGTATATATGAAACAGAACAGAGGAGATGGATAGCTACTACTTCCTCATTTTTTTAGTTTTTAATTTTTTTACTTATTAATTTTAGAGACAGAGAAACAAGCATTGATTTATTGTTCCACTTATTTATGCACCCATTGGTTGATTCTTGTATGTACCCTGACTAGGGATTGAACCCTCAACCTTAGCATATCAGGACAATGCTCTAACCAACCAAGCTACCCCACCATAAGGGGTATCCTTATATCCAAATAAGGATATAAGAGTCTGTATCCTTATTTCAGCAACCCGTCTTGAGGCTCTGTTTAAAACGTCCTTCCATCATCATCTATTCCATATTCATTTTGCCAGCATCTACAGTTGGTTGAGGTTTTTACATGATGTGGTGATCTTCATTCCTGAGGAATGAGCCTTTGGCGGTTCTGCTTGAATTGGATTTGCTATAGTCTCCTACTAACTTTTACCACTGGACTTGGCAATACTAGGAGGTGATCTAAAGCATCCCCTGAGTTCAGACATTCTCATCCTTGCTTCATTATGTAGCAGCAATCAGATTTCCCTTTAATATCAAGGGTTAATCATTCCAATTTAAACTATAACCTCTTTTCCCCCTGTGGTTTCAATGTTACAAAGAGCCCCAAATAATCAACTAATAATATAAATTTCCCATCAAATAGAGCCATTGTTGGGTTTTCTGGGAAGAGCACTCCTCCCTTGGATACTAAGACCTTTAAATTGACAAAGATCAAAGATGTGAGAATAGAAAGCAAAACATTTTATGAGTAGATCATCATGTATAATGGTAAAAGTGTCTATCTCACGCCTGGGTTCCCAGCATAGATAAGGGAGAAACAGCACACTATATTAGTAGCTAGTTATAGCACATAATGATATAGGACAAGAGTTGGCAACTTTCCTATAAAGGGCCAGATAGTAAATATCCCACCTTTAAGGACCACATATGGTGTCTGTCACATTCTGGTTTTGTTTACAACCCTTAAAAAGTACAAAAACCATTCTTAAAGACTATACAAAAATAAGATATAGGCCAGGTTTGGCCTTCAGACTGTAATTTGTTAATCTCTGCTATAGGATAACACTCTTAACTTTGCAAAGTGTTCTCTTCCTGCTGGCACTGGAGTTTTTGAAAGATCATTCAAGAGTTGTAAAAGCCAGCTGCTGCTGGATGATGGTGATACACAGTAAAACCAGTAAATCTTGTGTACATGGTATTCTGCGTCAACAGGGATTAACACCATAGCCCGATAATCCCTTAAAGTTCAAGATGTCTTCACACCCCCCACCCCCCAGCATAGTTTTATTCTAGTAAATAGCTGTGTGTCTTTTGGGGGAAAGGTTGAGAGAAAGATTTACAAATACTTTTGATGTTATCACAAGATCTTTTCTCAGTGATACCTAGTGTACTCTGTATTCGAGAACCTCTGGGTCTGCAAACTTCCCAGGACTAGGAAATAAATGAAGGCTGATACTCTTAGTGGTGTCTCTAATCAGGCCTCTGTTTTCCCAACCAACAGTTTGTTCAAGGACATAAATATTTAAGTCCTTAGTGAGCTACCCATCTATTTTAGCACTGGAAACTCTATGATCAATTAACCACCAAAAATCTCTGTAGTTCAAACATTTCAATTACCACTCTGATACTACTTTGCTTTGGTAATTGTGCCCACTGTGTCTATGGCAGTCATGTTCTGCTATCTGGCCTCTGCCATCTCAGTGTCCATCATCATTGTTGAAATTAGAAATCCCATTTTAATGGCAACACATGCAACCTTTATCTGAGAGAACAGCCATTACATTAACGTTTAGGGATGCTTGTGCTGTGCTCATCAATCTATTTCTTCATGCTGTACAATGATGAAAAGGTATGCTCTAGGCACTTTGGGGGAACTTTGGGGTGGAGAATCCAATACAAGTAACAACCCTCTTCAGTGTTTCTTTCCTCACAAACCTTTGGGACTTGTCTTCAACATCAACATTATATCAAGAAATGTATGGCAACCCAACTTGATTTACTTTCATTCACCAGTTGAGTCGTTTCCAACTAACCACCTGAGCATAATCAGACTACTCCTACATACCTGAACCCCTGCACTGACTCCAAAACATCTGGTAAGTGTTCTTATCAATAAATTCTTCTTTCCTTGGTCTTACACCATCAGAATCTATTCCTATACATCCCCCAGCTTTTTGCTAATGCATTTGAGCAAAATCTTGCCATTTTTCTGGCATATAATCCTAATCCTTTTTCCTCCAGATTTACTTTGTGATTGGTCCCCTAAAGCATGCCAGGACCTGACTCTATAGGTTTGGAGTTAGTAATAGGAACCAAGGGGGAAAAAGAGAAAAACTGATATCCCTGTGCAAGATGAGACTTGCATTATTTATTATTGTGTAACTGCCCAAAACTTAGCAGCTAAAAATGACAAGCATTTCAGATAGATTCTGTAGACCAGGAATCTGGAAATTGTATAGCTGGGTGGTTCTGGCTCAATTTCTCTCATGAGCTTGGTATCAGGATATCAGCTGAGGTCACAGTTATCTTAAGGCTTGATGAGGTTGTAGAATCTACTTCCAAGATGGCTCACTCATGTACCTGGCAAGTTAGTTCTAGTTACTGGCTGGAGATCTCAGTTCCCCACCATGTGGGATTTTCTTTTTTCTTTGTTTTTAAGATTTTATTTATTTATTTTTAGAGAGAAGGGAAGGGAGGGAGAAAAAGAAGGAGAGAAACATTAATGTGTGGTTGCCTCTCACATGTCCCCCACTGGGGACCTGGCCTGCAACCCAGGCATGTGCCCTGACTGGGAATCAAACCGGTGACCCTTTGCTTCACAGGCCGGTGCTCAATCCACTAAGCTACGCCAGCCTGGGCTGTGGGATTTTCTATGGTACTGCTTGAGTGTCCTCATAGCATGGCATCTGGCTTTCCCCAGACCTAAGGGAGCAAAGTACAAAGTACAATATCTTCTATGACCTAGCTTCAGCAGTCACACACCATCATTTCTACAATATTCTATAGATTAAACAAGTCAGCCCTATTCATTGCAGGAGAGGACTGCACAGGGGCATTTAATACCAAGAGATGTGAATCACTAGGGCCTTCTTAGAGACTGGTTACCGTAAGGTCTCTGGGGTTTTCAAGAAAGGTAAGACCAGCCTCATGAGGGAAAAAAGGGAGCTGCTTCTGCAGAGTTTGGCAGCGCAGGGTACCATTTTTATAGTATTCTTTTACAGTCAGTATTTTCATATCCACATCAGGGATCAAGTGAAGCTGTTAATTCTACCTCTAATAATTCGTTGTTTTACTGAAGAAGATTCTGCTTCTAGTTTTTGGTGTGTTAGACCTGTGGCTACAAGATAAGCTTTTAGGTTGGTAACAGAGAATCCCTGGTTTTCTAAAAATGTCCTGTACTAAAAATTTGGAACCTTAAGTCTATAATTTTCTTTAAGTTTTCTAGCACAATTAGAAGTAACCAGTACAATCCTTGCCCTTGTATTCCTTGTGCCATTTATATGGTCTGACTCGGCAACTAGTTGGTTCGCCAAAGCCTTCCCTTTAATAGGCACTTCATTCTAGATTACCCCAGATAATATTTTTTTAAAACAAAAATTAGATATATTTTCTCATGTAACTGAAAAGTTGATGGATAGACCTGGATCCAGGGACTCGAAACATTTAAATAAGAATCCATTCCTTGCCATTTCTTGGCTCTGCCTTCCTCTGTTTTCTTTATTCCCAGGAGGACTCTCTCCATGTGATAGCAGAGATGGTCTCTGGGTTACATTTCACTAATTTAGGAGTCCAGAGGTGATGATTTAAATAGTGCTTCTCCAATAAGTATCATGGACTACCAATCTCTACTAATAGTAACCAAATCTTCACTGCCTTTAGATATATCCAGGTCAGATAATTCATCCCACATTCTCATTTCGTGGAAAGTCAATTGTTTACAACATTTCTTGTTACTGCATCAGTAAGTGTTCAGTTGGGTAACAAAATCCAGTCTAGTTTAGGTTAAAAAATTTAGAATAAGGAATCAAATGCTTACAAAATTATTGAAATGACTAGAGGAGCAAGCTATAGGTTCAACTTTCTGGAACCACCTCCAGCCACTCTATTTCTGCCATGATTAGAAATATTCCCACACCATTGCTGCTGGGAGTTGCTGCCATTTTTGGTCACCACAGAACCACATTCCTGCTGCTACTGTTATAGAAAACTGCTAGCTCCAGAATCACACAAATCACCTCTGCCAAATCCATGAAAGCTAATTGGATACCATATATCTTTCCTAGCTCTTCACATGGCTCCATTCTGAATTCATTTCTCACGAGATCCATCAAACTGAATTATGTCTAGAGTCCTAACTGAAAAGGAGTCTGGAAAATGTCACTGTTAGCCTTTTAACTCTTTCAGATTAGAAAGGGTTTTAGCCTCAACCAACAGTTCCCGTATCATTTTGTTCACATCAAATATTATACTATAGAATTTATCTGTATCTGCTATATTAGAGTGAGAGTTCTTTAAGAACAGGGACAAAATTTTATTCATGTTTAGGTTATATGGCATTCATTAAAGCATTAAAATGTTTTCCTTTATCTCATACTGTAACTTTGGAGTTGGAAGCATTATCCACTCCAGCCCTCTAATACTTATGAATATGCTAAAGCAAAAAGAAGTGAACTTTTACATCTGTTTCTACCTACTGCAGCTCTTCATGGCTCAACCTGCTCATCTATAGGTTGACATAATTGTACCTTAGATTCCTGCTAGATACTTGAGTAGATTTTTATCTTCCCTGTGAGTAAGACTTAATATGGAATTATCTACCCTCATCAATTGGCCCAGAAATAGTTATCCTGATCATTGGACATTTAGCCTCAAGGACAATTCACCCCTTATGTCTCATACTGAAAGGGAAGTTTTTGCCTGGAATTTTTGAAGTCCAAGAATCCCCTTCTAGATACCAAATATATAGTAATCTTGATGCCAACAATTTATCTTATCATTACTGTAGACTGACCCATCTTTGGCTGCTGAATCTCCCCTATATTGCTGAACCTTCCTCTGCCATCTGCTAGGCTCAACATAGCAGCAGGGTATAATGCAGTGGTTCTCAACTAAAGGGCGATTTGTGCCTCCCAGCGGACAATTGGTAATAGCATGAAACATTTTTGGTTGTCACAACAGGGGAATTTTGCTATGGGATGTAGTGGATAGAGGCCAGGGATGCTGCTAAATATGCACAAGATGACCTCCTATGACAAAGAATTATTTGGCCCAAAATGTCAATAGTGATGAGGTTGATAAATCCTGATTTAAGTTTAAACCCTAGTCTTGTACACTAAGCCCTATGTTGGAGTGTCATAACTCACCAGTAAGTTCCAAAATAGGACATCATCATGACATCATCCCTTATCATTCCTGCATATAGAAACTTCTTCCTCTGCCTTCTCTAAGGCTTTATTCATTTATAGACTCCTAACAGCCCTCTTTTATTTCTTCTGTTTATATGTTGCCTCTCCAGGACTATGAGCTCTTCAGGACAATAGCTCCATCTCCCACATACTATAATCCTGCTGTGTATAACAATTTTAGTTAATCCCTAAAAATAATAAGAGCCTGGATGCAGACCAATCTTTCAGAATGTTCCCACTCTCTGGACAAAGGCTGAGAAAAAGAAAAAAGAATAGAGTTCTTACCTAATTGAAATATTCAACCCAGCTGAAGTTAAATAAATAAAATTTTGGATTCACAATCTCCATCTATTTCCACTCATTCTTGAGAGTTCTTGGTATTTACCTTGGCTTTTTATTGTTTATGTCTAATTTCTCTTTCCAATAATACCCAAGGCAACTTGTACTTCCTCTTTCATTACACATCACATTTTAATCACTTTTTCAATGTCTATTCTTCCCCCAGAAAACTTTTAGTTACATGAAAGCAGAGACCATTTCTGACTTATTCATTACAATACCCCCAGCACCATAGCACAATACCTGGCACATAGTAGGTAATTTCCATTGTCATTAGTGCATATGACTTTTTTTTCCAAAATAAATTTTATTAAAACATAGTTGGAAACTCCTGGTAAAGATGCTGATGTAGGCAAACATAGCTCACCTCTTCATACAACCACATCAAAATTACTACTAAAAAATAGAAGAGCCATTACTAAGAACTGTCAGAAATTGAGTTGAATGGAAGTCTGACAACTATGGAATTAAAGAAATAACATCTATCCAGACTGGTAGGACGGGTAGAGATGTGGAATGGGCTGGTCCCACATCCATGTGTAGTGGATAGAAATTCTGGAGAGAGATCTTGGGAGCTAGGAGTCCCAGACTCACACTAGGGTCCCCAGCCCCAGGGTTCCAGTGCCAGGAAGATAAGTCTCACAACTTCTGGCTGCAAAAATTGGTGGGAATTGAGTTGGTGGAAGAAACTTATGGAACCCCAAGCAGTTCATCCTAAAGAACCCACACATGGACTCACCTACTCAGACTCACTTCCTCTGAGCTCCAGCACCAGGGTAGCAACTTAAAAGGCACCAGTGGTATATACAGAGAAACTGAAGTGCGTGTCATCAAGGTAAGCAGAGACCACTGTCCCTTTTTTAAACCTTCCGCGTCTCCCCCTCCCCCCCAGCAATCTGCCAGATGTAGAGTTCAAAACACTGTAAGGATGCTCACACACACAGAGCCACTGAACCAGCAAGATGGTGCCATATCTAAGACTCCATCAACCTGATTAATACAGTTTGCCCTGCTTGGGATCCTATGAGACTCCACCCCACCATATTTATGAGCCCACCCAAGCTGCATTTTCATATGAATGGCTGTGCTTCATATGAATTGCTCGTGCTTCACAACTTCCTAAATCCTCTCAAACCAGCAGCAGCTGGTCTCAGTGAGCTCCAGGCCCAGTGGTAGCAGCAGCCAGCCTAGGTTTGCAGCTTGGCTTCATCTGGCAATCTCCAAGCCCAGCACAAGCAGCAGGCATCTGAGGTTGCTTTATAGTTCAAGCAGGGTGGTCCAGGCAAAATACAGGTGGGGGCTGACCTTGGCCTGCACCACCCAGAAAACCCCAAGGCTAGCACATCCAGTGGAAAGCTACAGAACACATTGGAGCACCACCACACTGCCCCTGTACAGTTGATTCTCCACAAAGGGTGGAGATTGTTAGTAAGTGGTCACAGCCAATCCTTGCATCTGACTGGTTTGGGTAAATCCCTCCTATTGATTTGCCGACAGCAACCAAGGCTCAACTACAAGGGTGTACTCAGCCTACACAAAGGGTGCACTTCAAGTACACAGCTTGGGTCATAGCAGAGGCTGTGTCACCAGACCATACAGGACATCTACTATATTAGGCCTCACTACCAAGACATGGAGTCAAAGCAACTCTACTTAGTACACAGAAACAGACACAGTGAGGCTGCCAAAATGAGGAGACAAAGAAGCATGGCCCAAATGAAAGAACAGATCAAAACTCCAGAATAAGAGCTAAACAAAATGGAGATAAGCAATCTACCAGATGTAGAGTTCAAAACACTGTAAGGTTGCTCATGGAATTTAGTGAGGATCTCAACAGCATAAAAAACATCCAGTCAGAAATGAAGGATAATTGAAATAAAGAATAATTTACAGGGAAACAACAGTAGAGTGGATGAAGCTGAGAATCAAATCAATGATTTGGAACATAAGGAATAAAAAACAACCAATCAGAACAATGAGAAGAAAAAAGAATTTAAAACAATGAGGATAGTATAAGCAGCCTCTGGGACAATTTCAAGAGGTTCAACATTTGCATCATAGGGGTGCCAGAAGGAGAAGAGAAAGAGCAAGAGCTTGGGAACCTATTTGAAAAAATAGTGAAAGAAAACTTCCCTAATTTGGTGGAGGAAATAGACATGCATGTCCAGGAAGCATGGAGAATCCCAAATAAGAGGAATGGAAAGAGGCCTAGTCCAAGACACATCATAAAATGCCAAAGGTTAAAGATAACGGGAGAATCTTAAAAGCAGTAACGGAAAAGCAGTTAATTACAGAGGAGTTCCCATAAGACTGTCAACTGATTTCTCAAAAGAAACTGTGCAGGCTAGAAAGGATTGGCAAGAAATATTTGAAGTCATCAAAAGCAGGGACCTACAGCCAAGATTGCTCTACCTTGCAAAGCTATCATTTAGAATCAAAGGGCAGATAAAGAGCTTTCCAGAGAAGAAAAAACTAAAGGAGTTCATCATCATCAAACCATTATTATATGAAATGTTAAAGGGACTTATTTAAGAAAAAAAATCAAAACTATGAAAAACTAAATGGCAATAAATACTTGTCTATCAACAATTGACTCTAAAAAACAAACTAAGCAGCCCTGGCTGGTGTGGCTCAGTGGATTGAGTGCCGGCCTACAAACCAAAGGGTCACCAGTTCAATTCCCAGTCTAGAACACATACCTAGGTTGTGGGCCAGGTCCCCTGTAGGGGGCACACAAGAGGCAACCGCACATTGATGTTTTTCTCCCTTCCTTTCTCCCTCCCCCTCTCTAAAAATAAAATCTTTTAAAAATAAAAGAAATGAAAAGCAAACTAAGCAAACAAGAAGAGACAGAAACATAGACATAGAAAAAGTTTTGATGGTTGCCAGATGGGAGGGTAGTGGGGAAGAATGGATGAAGAGGTGAGGGGATTAAGAAGTACAAATAGGTAGTTACAGAATAGCCACGGGGATGTAAACTACAGTATAGGAAATGGAGTAGCCAAAGAACTTAAACACATGGCCCATGGACGTGAACAATAGTTGGGGGATTGTGTGTGGGAGTGGGGGTACTGGGTAGAGGGGGGGAAAGGGAAAAATCAGGACAACTGTAGTAGCATAATCAATAGATCAAAATAAAACAAAAAAAACCAATAGGTTCCAAAAAAGTTCAACAAAGAAACTACAAAAAGGAAAATTCAAATTTAGAAACTATCCTTCTGTTCTAACACAGACTAATTGATGCCCAGGCTCATGAGATCTTTTCAAAATCCTACTTGAGGGTGCCACTCACTTACAGTGACTCCTAGGTGCCACTCCCCTCATTTGTGCCCTTTTTTGAGGTCTCTGACATATAAGCTCTGGGGAGAACCACACACCAATGGTATAAGAGACCATTTTAGATGAACTGCTGCTCTTACTCTTCAATTGACGCCCCTCAGCAGTTTATCTGTGCATCTACATGTGTCATTTGGATCAAAGGTGATGGCAGCCTCTTCAGTCAATGAGAAAAAATATTGTGTTCTACTCTTGCATACCTATGCTCTTTCTTCCTAATTGTCTCCCTCAGAGAGTGTTATGCTGTATAGAAATAAAACCTCCATTCAAGTCAAACTAAATTTCATATATCATTTCCCCTTCTGTCATAAAGGGTTAAATTGAAAGAAGTTGTTTTTTTAAAAAACCGTGTTCATTATTACTTATTAGCATTTATATTGTTCCTCTGATCAAAAGAAACAAGGCTTTTAAGGAGCAGAATTTGAGAGAGATGGAGTTAAGGGAAACCTTTAAAACTCCCTGAATTCAAGCATGCTGCCACATCAATGGATTCATCAACTTCTGAATCTTGGCCTTCTGAATCCCATGGGGCCAAAATTTCTTTTTCCCCCCTCTATGGCTTTGATTTGGTAGTATGTCATTATACCGTCATGTGCTGCATAATTATGTTTCAGTCAGTAATGGGCCACATATATGACAGTGGTATACCATATAGAATAGGTGTATGGTAGGCTATACCATCTAGGTTTGTGTGAGTATACTCTGTGATGTTCACACAACAATAAAATCTCCTAACAATACATTTCTCAGAACGTATCCCTGTGGTTAAACAGTGCATGACTGTATATGTGTTTACCCTTTGGCTATAGTGCATGTGGAAAGGTGAGTTGTAATCTGAAAGGTGAGAGTGAATTTACTATTGAATATGTGTAGTACTTAAGTCTCTTTCTCACCAGTTGTTTCCCAGATCCAGCTGGACTTTATCTCTGTCTCACAGTGCAAAAAGGAGACAAACTTTTAAAATGTTCTGTCCAGAAGAGAATAAGAACCCTTTCTAAAACAAAATACAAAGTTCTAGTATAAATGATGCTTGAAAGGGAAAAAACATATAGTGAATTCACTAAAACTAAAGGACAATCTTTGGTTCTGGTTTATCATTCTACATTAGAAAGCAAAACATTTTATTGATTTGTATACTCTGATAGGTACTTTCTCTTCTAAGGGAGGGGAGGAGTTATGGACAGGCTCTGAGCTCAGTGTTCAGATGTGAAAATGAAGATGTGCAGTGCTTTGGGACAAAGATAAAAGTCTCTGAGACAGCATTGGGTATCTAGATTAGCATTGGTTCACCATGGTATCCTTGCTTCATATATTGAATTCCTTGGTGGTTCACAAGTGTTCTCGCTTCACCCTTTATCTAATTGGCCACAATAAATGTAACTGTCAACCAGAGTGCACTTAAAATAAGGAAAAGTAAATATTTGGTACTTAACAGCAAGAACAACTCTGCCTAAATCTGGAGGAGAATCAGAGATCCTGAATTCTCAGCCTGGGAAACATATGAGACAAATTTAAAAGGAAGGAGGATATTTGGGCAGGGAATTGGTATCCTAGTTTCTATATACCCTACCATTTGCAACTTCAGGGGCAAGACCCTAATTATAGATCTCAGAGTGCCCCAGTTGCATCATCTGGAATTGTGATACTACTACCTACACCTTACCATCCTCTCTTAAAGACTCTGTGATCTGACCAAGTGTTTTGGACTACTCAGAAAAATAATATTTTGAAGCGTTATTAGTATAATTATGATTGTCATTATCCTTATACTTGGTATTTAACATTATTAACGTGTCTTTTATCAGAGAAACTCAAAGATTTTATAAAAAGAAACATATTCATAAAGCATATCTCTAGGAAAATTTTAGAATTTTAATATACAAAATAAGTAACTTACTTAAGTTTTCAAACAAGTTCGTAGACAATCCAGAATCAGAATTCTATTCCAGTACATATGAATATATATACTGGTTGTCAGAGCAACAGCATAAATAACCCATCCTCTGGCATTTTAAATGCGTCCCTTAGTAATTGTTTAAATGTCTTGCATACCTGTACTTCCACTTTAAAAATTACTTAAGACAGGCATTCTTTTTAAATGATTGCCTTACCAAATTAAACATCAACCTTCCAAAGGTAGTAAGAGAATGAGATCAATCCTGATCACAATAGATTTCCAAATAGCTGCTGTATTAGTCAGGGTTCTCCAGAGAAACAGAACCAATAGGATGGATGTACTTATGGAGGGAGGGAGGAAGGAAAGGAAGAGAGAGACAGAGAGAGAGACAGAGAGAAATTGATTTCTTCTAAAGAAATGGTTCACATGATCGTTGAAGTTTGGTGAGTCCCAAATCAAATGGGGTAGGCTTTCATGCTGGAGACTCAGGAAAAGTTGCAGTTGAGTCCAAAGCCAGTTGCAGAATTCCTTCTTGTTTGAGATTAAGTCAGTCTTTGTTCTATTAAGGCTTTCAATTGATTGGATGAGGGCCACCCACATTACAGAGAGTAATTTGCTTTACTCAAAATCCACCAATTTAAATGTTAATATCATCCTGCATATATGAAAACATTCTTTAAAGTATAAACTCGAGCACTTTACAATTACTAATGTATATAATCTATGCTCTGAACATGTGTGCTTTTTGCCCTCCAAAACATGATTAAATACTTTGTTTATTGTGCTTAAGTAGCTCTATTTCAGTTCAATAATTTGCATTTTCAAGAACAATTATTCTTCAAATGCATTGTTGTAAGATATATTTTAAATAAGTATTGTCACTAATAAAAGTTATAAAGTATCAAAATTTGCAAATAATTTTATTTTTTAATAAATTAGAGTGAATGCAATTTCATCCCTATAATAATATTCTTTGTAACTTACATTCATATATGCTTTACATCTTGGAAAGAAAGGAATACTAGGAATTGCACAAAACTACAAGACAACATCATCTTAAGTTGCTGCCAGTAATCTTGATCACCTTTCAGGAATGTTTTTTGCAGATGAACATTACCCATTCTCTAACTTTAGTTTCTCTTAAAAATTCTGAAATACAGTGAACTGAAAGTATCATTTGTCCTCCTCTACTTAAGACTCATCTGTGCCCTATCTAGTCTAGAAAGTTTTTCCCTGAAATGGGCATCCCACTTTAAGGACTTTAAAAACTAAACACTACGTTTGACTTAGCCGGCAGGATCTTGATTTATTTCATTCTGTTGGCCTAACAATATGCATCGTAAGTACTGTAAGGTGATCATAGGTCCTGGTTTGCCTGGTATAGTCCTCATTTATGCCTGTGCTCCTAATGTAATTATTAGTAGTACCCTCTCTTACCCAAAGCATAAAGTACTTATAATTGTTTATCAATATGTACTCAGTTTCTGTACACAGTATGCATTAAATGCTCACTAAATATTTATTAAATGAATGAATGTTGATCCAAATAAAGATAGAGTGGCCCATTAAGTAGAATTCCAAGAATTTAATTCTGTACTAAGATATCAAGAACAGTGTAGTGGGCTGAATGGTGTCCCCCCAAAAGTTAATGTGCATGTCCTAATCACCAAAACCTGTGAATATTACCTTATATGGCAAAAGATGTAATTAAGGATCTTGAGAGAAGGAGTTTATACTCATAAGAGAGAGTCAGAGGGAGTTTTGTGACACACACACAGAGGAGAAGGCAATGTGAAGAAAAAAGAGAGATGCAGTCACAAACCAAGAAATGCCAACAGCCAACAGAAGCTGGAAGAGACAAGGAATGGTTTTTCCTCTAGAGCATTGGCAGGGATTGTGGGCCTGCCAACACTTTGATTTTGGACTTTAGACCCTCAGAACTGTGAGAAAATCAATTTCTGTTGTTTCAAGACACCCATTTTAGGACGATTTGCTATGGCAGCTACAGAAAACAATGGGAGCACCTTTAACACTACACGCAAAAGTGATTTAGAGGGGGGGAAGAAAAGAATACCCATATTATGGTTACTCATGTTGCTAATAAGAGGAAGCTTAGCACACTTAGAAAGTATGAGATTCTGCCACATACTGACTGAATTACATTGGAAAAGTCAGCTTTCAATTTCCCTCTCTGTAAAATGGGGGAAATGACACTGCCCTACTTATCCCCAGTTGATTTTTACTGAGACTCAAATCAAAGACTGTATATTTTGTATTCAGTAAATATTTATTGATACCTAATATATACCGAGTATTCTAAGCACTGTATTTATGGGATTTAACAGTGAACATGACGGAAAAGTCCCTACTATCATTGAGCTCACATCCTAAAGCAGTAAGCAGATAATACACAAGAAAGAATGCAAAAAATCACTTAGATAGTGATAAAACTATGAAAAAATTATGTGGAGTAATGCAATAGAGTACCTGGAAAAGAAGACATTACATAGGATGGTCAGGGAGGGTTTTTCTGAAGAGGAGACCATAAGCTCATAAACCTGTGACCTAAACTATATTAAAAAAAAAGCCATGTAAAAAAACTATTATAGAATAAGAGCTTTTTTGGGTATTGGAACTTGAAAAAGAAGTAACCATAGCCTTTTCATGTTTGAGGAATAGAAAGCTTTGCTTGAACTTGGTATGTTTAAAGAATAGAAAAAATGACCAGTGGGTGTGAAGTACAGAGGTCAAGGAGGAACATGGTAGGAGATGAGGTCAGAGTGGTATCCAAGGCCAGCCCTTGGATACCATTACATCATTACCCTACATCATTACCATGTACGGCACAATAAAAATTTTGGATTTTATTGTGGATATAATGTATATTCATGATCAAAGGGTTTTAAACATGGTAATGATGTTATCTGATTTACATTTTTAAAAGATGACTGGCTTCTCTGTAGAGACTGTCTTGGAGAGCAAGAAATTAAGTTGAGAGACGAGTTAGGAGGCTATTGCAGTAATACAGGTTAAAGAAAATGGTGATTAGACTAAGGTGATACCAATATACTGGATGGGGTAAAGTGAATCAGAGATGGAGAAAGGAATTTGGCAATCATCATCATATAAATTGTATTTAAAGTCATAGGATAGATGAATTACCTGGGGGGAAAGTATTCAGAAGGAAGAGAAGAAGGTCCACAGAAGTCCTTGAGTACTTCAATATTTAGAGGTCAAGCACAGAAGGAAAAGCCAGCAAACATAGCTGAATTCGTAAAAAATCTAATCAAGTAGAAGGAAATCCTGAAAATGTAAAGTCATGGAAGCCAAGAGAAAAATGAATGAATAAGTGTCAACAAGATAATATACACAAATGTTTTCTCAGTTCCTGCTGTGTGCAAAGAACTCTACTAGAAATGCAAGAGAAGTGTTCCCAATCTCAAGGACCTTATGATTTTGGAAGGGAGATAAAAATAATACCCATAAAAATAATACAGTACATAGCCTTCTAACTGATCTATCTCCACATTTTTATTTTAATTCATTTTACACAAGCCAAAAGGTTAATTTTCCTAAAACAACACTCTGGTCAATTAAAACTATCAGCTTTAAACTAAAATTCATCAGAATTCTGATTGGCTCAAGAACTTTCTCTGCCCTTATAGTCAGTCCCAAATCATCATTCTGGTGCTTCAGGAAGGATGGCCACAGCCTCATCTCCTGTTACTCCCTTTATGAAACCTTATAGTACTTTTTTCTTGGTTGTTCAGTTTAGCTTTAATTCTATCCTTTCCTGCCTTTTTATGTAATTGGTGTATACATCTTATCTAGATTGTGAGCTCCTTGAAAACAGAGATTAAGCTCAAGCTCCTTGCCTAACCATTAGTATATTAATTCATCGGCTTTATTTTTTTCTGCCAAGTTTCTGACAAAGACCACCGAATTTTAGTCATATGATATAGAACACTGGTATTATACAAGAGCACATTTTCAGTACCATAGAGCTCGATTATGGATAAGTAGGACTGGAGGCAGTATGTACCTAGGAATAGGGAAGTAATCTGAAAACAAATTGCAAAGGGCCAAAGTGAGTTGTGATGTTGTTAGGGGAGACCTACTGACATTTTTGAGCAGGGCACTTATATATTCATATCTGTGCTTCAGGAATGAATAGGTAGAAGGGATAAATGAGGATGGTTTCAAAATTGCAAGCAATAGCACATTAGTGGGAGTGAATTCTTTGAGGCAGCAATACCAGCCTAACTGGCTCTATGAGACAAGATTGGGTGTCTGGGAGTGGTGAAAAATAAGACCAACAGAAGAGGTAGGGTAGGGCCAAAATAGGAAGGACTTTACAGGCAGGCCAAAGTATATGAGCTAGGATCCCTAAGTTTGAATGCTTGTTTCCCTGTTTGAAGTTAGTCCCTTTTCTAGAACCCTCTTCCTAGGGTTTCTCTTTTTTTAGCTGTAATGTTATCATTTTCTATAATATTCCGACCTGCTACAGTGGTTCTCAAACCTTGACTGCACATTGGAACCACTTGGAGAGCTTTAAAAGCTGCTGATGCCTGGATCCCACTCTCAGAGATTCAGATTTATCTGTTCTTGGATGCAGCCTGGGCACTTAAGAGTTTTAAAAGGTCCCAGGTGATTCTACCGTGCAGCCATGATTGAGATCAACTGATGTAGAAAATAGTGAAGCACTAAGATTCTTAAACATAGCAATGATATGTTGGAGCAGAGGGGAGTATTTTAAGAACAACTAATATGAGTGGGGAGGGGTGGGTGGAGGTGTAAGAGAGTATGTATGTGGGAATATTAATAAAATAAAATGAATAAAATAAAAAAGACTGATATGAGTATCCAGAATAGAGGGTAAAGGCTATAGGAGACTAACTAGAATTTTTCAATAATCCAGGAGAAAATTTTATACTAAGGCCTAGATTACCATGCATTCAATGACATTGTATGATAAAAGATGAATGTACGAAAATTATTTAGAGGGAAATAACATCAGAACTCAGTAACTGCTTGAATATTAAACCTGATGAAAAGGAAAGAGAAAATGTAGAGTCAAGTTTTCAGTAGAGAAGAATAATGGGATCCTTAGCAAAACTAAAGTAGTTGTGAAACAGTTGATTAATCAATTATTCAAAACCAAGGGGGAGGGTGGAGGTGGGGGAGGGAGGTGGGCTCACCTGGGGTGGGGTGGAGGGATGGGGAGAAAAGGCATACAACTGTAATTGAATAACAATAAAAATTAAAAAAAAATCAGTATTATTGATAATATAGTAATTGACATATAATTACTATGCCAGGGACTATGCTATGTGTTTTACATACATTATCTTATTTAATCTTTACAACAATTCTATGAATATTATTATTTCTATTTTACAAATCTAGGAACTAAGAAGAGAGAGCAGTTACATAACTTGCCCAAAGTTACGTAGTTATAGAGAAGATATTTGAACTAAGTAGTCTGATTCCTTTTGATTACAATAGGAAGATAATCAGTTACATATGGAATCTGTTGAATTTGAACAAATAATTCAAAAAAAGCAAAATGGGAACATAAATGAGTCAAGTGAGATTTAACTATGGTGAAATAAAGAGAAAACATCTAGATGAGGCTGTTGCTACTTAGCTATACTTGAATATCTTTGCAATTGCAGGCCCTATATTGCCATATTTTAAGATTTTTCCTGAAAAGGTGGAAATTTGGATTTGTATGTAAAATTTCCTTAAATTTTAATGTCAACTAATTCAATTGTTTAAAATTACTCTATGGCCCAAAGTAATTATGGCTGCAAGTTTGCATCTCTGATCAATAATAGGCTACTAGAAATTCAGAATTGAAGTTAGTGAGAGATCTGAGCTGGAGATGTATGATTAGGGAATCCTTAAGTGCAGAGAAGATAGCAGATGCTCCAGGAGCTATATATGTTAGAATAATAACCAGCATTTAACATGATTAGTTAAAACAATGTAAAAATATGTGAGTTAACCATTCAGAACTCTTAAGAGGCTTTCATTCTTAGAGAAAAATCACATAATTGAAGTGTATATTATTTAAAATTCAATTTTCTACAAACTAAAAGCTAAATTCCAATGACTTGAATGTTCATACATCCATGATGTGATGAAAATATATCAAAACTGTGAACATCTCTCCCTCCCACTATTTGAAAGGTAATTGAAAGATTACGTTTTATTCATATTTCCACTTTTTCTACCTTGGGTTACTTTCTCCCAGCCCAGTTTCTCACATATACTCACACCTGCAAAGCCCCACATCAGAAGGATTTACAATTAGCAAAGATTTTTTAAAATTATGTTAAATCTTTTTCAACTTACTGAGTTTCAAATTCCTCAATTAAAAGACCACTCAGATTTTAGGGCTCAGTAAATATTCTAAGTCTAGACTAGTGTTTTTAAGCACCATTCTTTCTATCAGATTAATGTATTATTAGTCATGAATAATGTAAACCAGTTATGTAAAAATATCATATATATGAAAGCATTTTTACAACCCATAAAACCCTACAGAAAGTATAAAGAAATACTATTCTTGAAAGCTAGAAGGGTCTTGAAGTTATAAAGTGGAAACTTTTGTGTACCTTTCCCTCCCCCAAAATTTTATTACATGTCACTAACTCCAAGAGTGAATATCTTTTCCAGTTGTTAAAGTTCAAGTGAAGTTGCCTTAATAGCAATAACTGGGGTAACATAATAAGGAGGGGGAGTAATCAGCCTACTATATGGCAAAGATCTAAAGATGCTGGAATTGCGTTTCAAACCTTCAGTCACACCACGCCCTAGGAGTCCTATGATCAGGTTTAAATGTCCTAGGAAAAACTGCAACTTTCTTGAAAATTGTATTAAGGATTAGGTATTTTCAACCTCAAGAGCTCTTCTGACACGTCAAATAAAAGTTTGGGTCTTTGAAAATTCTGCCCTTTATCGAATGCTTTCCTTAAAAGTCATGCGTGTTAACACACACGCGCGCACACACACACGCTTTAGATTACACATTATCAAGAACTGTACATCCAAAATGAAGATGGGGAAGTATCTGTTGGTTGTTTAGTACACAGAAATGTGACTTCTTTTCTGGATAGCTAAAATATCGAAAACCATATAACACTCCATTTTACAGTATCTACCCCTCTTTTAAAATATTACCTGAGAAGTATAAATGGTCCATCCTGCCGGCTTTGAAAAGCCTAATCCTATTTGTTACGTTGGACCTTACAAAAAATAGAAATACACACACGAGTCTTCAGCGTATTTTGAAGGAAAAAAAAAATCCAGAAAGTAGCAATTAAAATCCTCCAACGCTCGCGCTCCGCAAACACTTCTTCCAAATTGGCCTGGCATATTCTGGGTATTCCTCCGTGACCGCTGGCCGGACATATTTGGGAAAAGCTGTTTTTGTGTGAAGTACTAAAACAGACAATAGACTTCTCTTTTCAACCCTTTCTCATTAACTCAGCAAGGGGTGGGATATATAGGGAGCTAAATGAAGCTTTCTTTACGTATTGGGGTGCACCGTCTTGTCTCCTGAACCTTACTATCCCGGCTCCCCTACCCTAAGACAGCCGGAGGCGAGGAGCCGCAGCCCAACAGTGACTCCAGGCGCTGTGCCCCCGGGGCGCCAGGCCCCAATCCTATAGGCCAGTCCCAGGGAAGCCCCGGCCGCGAGGGGCAATCACGGCTCCTTGGAGTCGCCAAGAAATCAATGCCGTGACAGGCTACGGATAGGAATCGGATAGGGTAGGAGAAGGGCGAGTTTTCCTCCCACAGCGCGGTAAGAAAACGAGGTCGAGGAGAAAGAGGGTTTTACAAATCCTGCATGGGGTACGGGACTCAAGGAACAAAGACAGGAGGAAGATAAGACAGCCACGCCAACGCAGACTCAGAAGGGCTCTCGAACTTTACGCAAGTGGCCCGCGTCTCGGCCGTGCTCGGCTCCCCTTACGCCACCGGCTCGGCCCCAGAGCCTTCGCGAATACGGCTTTGCGCACTGCGGCGGGGCTGCGCCGCAACCGAGCTTGGCCCGGTGGTTCCTCC